>NC_051392.1:53004046-53021546 GCF_015228065.2 Penaeus monodon
TTCGGAGAGCGTGACCTCCCAACCTCCCTTACTCTCCTGCCCTTCCTTTTGTCCTGGTCTTTGGTCGTGATTTTTCCCTTTTTTCTAATCGGTTGTTTACATTTCATATATATATATATATATATATATAATATATATATATATATATATATATATACATATATACACACACATATATATATATATATACACACATACATATATATATATACACATATACACCACACACACACACACACCACACACCACACACACACACACCACACACACAGTATATATATATGATATATATATATATAATATATATATCATATCATATTAGTATAGTATTAGTATGATTTTATCTATATATATATATATCTTATAATTTATAATATATATATAATATATATATATATACATATATATATATATATATATATATATTTTTTTTTTTTACTCTTATCTGACTGTGACGATATGCAATTTCCTCTTCCCAACTTTTTTTTTTAATTCCTTAATTTCGTGGAGGAGATGAATGACTTTTCGCTTTAATTACTGTACATTCTCCCTGGTTGAAGGAGCGTGCCGCGATCTCTTAATTGCCTCTTGTCCTGTAATGTAATTCTTCAAGACGTAATTGATCCTTCTCCCCTCTAAAGGCTGCCTTCTGTCCCCTCACATGCCATGAATACAGGCGCTTGTCACCTTCAAAGTACAGTCTTTCTTCTGTCTATCTGTCTGTGTGTATGTGTGTGTGTCTCTCCCTTCTCTCTCTTTTCTTCTTTGTCCCTCTATTTCTCCTTCTCCTTCTCCTCTTTCTCTTTCTCCTTCTCATCCTCCCCCCTCCTCTCTCTCTCTCTCTCTCTCTCTCTCTCTCTCTCTCTCTCTCTCTCTCTCTCTCTCTCTCTCTCTCTCTCTCTCTCTCTCCTGGTTTTTATTATTATCATTCATTTACGCGTCGAGGTTAGGCAAACAGAAAACGGGATATTAAGAAGGCTCGAGGAAGAGGGAGGTGGGAGGGGGGAGGCAGAAGAGGAAAGGGGGAGGGGATACTAGAGAGAGAGAGGAGGGGAGGGGAGAGGAGAAGGGGAGGACAGGAGAGGGGATAGGGGGAGGAGATACCAGGGAAAGAGAGAGGGGGAAGGAGGAAGAGGACAGGAGAGGGGGAGGGGGGGAAAAGAGAGGGGAAGAGGGGATGCCAGGGGTGGGGAAAGAGACCAGGAGAAGGGATAGGGGGATAGGAAGAGGGGATACTAGGAGGAGAGAGGGTTAGGAAGGGGGAGGGGGGAAGAAGGCAGAAGGGGTAGGGGATAGAGGGGAAAGAGAGAGGGCAGAGGGGGGAGAGGGAGGCTCGCGCCACCCAAATTATGAGCGAAACGACAACTTGGGACGTAGAATAGTAATATTTGCGTTCTTCCCTGAACCGGGAGGTGGAGGGAACCGAGAGAGCGCTGGAGCCACAGACGTGCCACAGTGTGTTGTAAACCATTCAGTATCGAGAAGATGCGAGAGAGAAAAAAAAGGAAAAAAAAAATCTGCTTTCTGTGTTGTGGAAGAACATTTGAAGGCCTCTCTCTCTCTCTCTCTCTCTCTCTCTCTCTCTCTCTCTCTCTCTCTCTCTCTCTCTCTCACTCACTCACTCACTCTCTCTCTCTCTCTCTCTCTCTCTCTCTCTCTCTCTCTCTCTCTCTCTCTCTCTCTCTCTCTCTCTCGTTCTTTTGATCTCTCTCTCTCTCTCTTATAACATATTCGCACACAGATCAATGCATTCTTAGGGGAGTCGGAAATTAAATGAAAACCCGAAACAAAAGGGCTTAAAAAAACGCGAAAGTAAAGAGAACAAAAGTATGAATAATCAACGGCCGCATTCAAATTTAAATTTCCCGCCAAAAAGGGGGGATGGAGTCCACCGACCGCAATCTATTAGTTTACGCTTAGAATATTTGCTTATAGATCAATCTGTAGCCAGTTGACACATGCACGGTGGAGATACAGAGCAATAATTCGAGGCTATTATATGCTATATGAATGCATATTGCCACGCGGGGTAAAAGGTGTTGATAAAAGAAAAAAAAAAAAATTCTCTCTCTCGTCGGGGACACTCGGTAAGAGTTATTCAAATTACGAGAAGGGAGACAAGAAAGAAAAAGAAAGAGAAAGAAGAGGAAAATAAAAGTTAGAACATGATCCTAGCCATTTCACACAACGGATTCACTACACAACAAATGTCTCGCTATTCCACCTAACGGTCAAAATAACGACTGATAGAAGGGCGCCATTACAAAACCACTGCATGTGTTCATCCGAGGAAAACCATGTCATAATAAAAGGGAGAGAGAGAGAGAGAGAGAGAAAAAAAAAAAAAAAAGTCGCGGAACGAGGCCATAATAGCAGATGCTTCCAATATGTCTGTTCTGGTGAAATGAACAGATTGCCTTTTCCACCCATTGTTTCAATTCTGCTGCCCTCATGCATGGCGGTATGCGTGCGTTGTGCATTGCTTTTGTGGTTATGTCGTGTGATTGAGTGCGAGAGTAGTTGGTTACTCCCGAGTTTCTGTGGGGGTGAGGGTGTGGGAGGGGAGGGAGGGTGTGTGTGGTGAGGATGAAGGTATGCGCACGCGCGCGTGTGCACGTCCGTATCTGTGTTGTGCGTGTGCGTGTGCGCGTGCATGTTCGTGTGCGTGAGTATGAGTGCGATTGTGAATATATGTATGTGTATATGTGACCAGTCGTTTGCGAGAAAGAGTGAGTTCTAATTGAGAGAACTACACCCCATATGCTACACAGACTACCATCAATAAAAGCAATTTTGAATTTAAAAAGCCCCCAATACACAGAGGCATACTTCATTCAACAAATTCCATATTTTTGCCCTATGCAGTACAGTGCAGTTTATTACTCAGTGAAAGAATACAGTTTTTATACTGAGTGCACTTAGTATGAAAGGTGTTCGATAAGAGGGATGTTGTTATCAATATTATCGGTGTCATAATTATAATCATCTTATCACTATAACAATACTGACAGTGCTTGTGATAAAAAAATATATATATATTAATAAGAAATAAGAATGATAAAAACAGATTTTAATATCACTATTGCTTTAGTTATAACCTTTGCCACTATCATAAGAATTATTCCAGAAAAAATAACCATAATAATGTTGACTGCAATAATAGTGATAGCAGTAATAATGATGGTAAGAGATAATAATATCAATAACAATAACACCAGTAACATGTTATCGTTAACGATGACAATTTTTAGAATAGTAATCAATGATGGTTATGATGATGATTGTGCTGACGATGGGGATCATGGTTTGGTGATTCTGATAGCGATAACGATAATAACAATAGTTATAACGAAAATACTTATAACAACGATAACAATTATGGTAATAATAAAGTTGATTAATGATAATAATAAAAAGCAAATCCAACTACTACACAGCCATAACTAATTTATGACTCAAACTATTATATAGCAAAAATAAACTACATATACTCATTCAACTACATTGCTCTACATTTTAGAAGACACAAAAACACATATATAATACGCACATAACATAGACCACACATTTACACGTAACAATTTAATAACATACACTGCTTATCAAACAGACAATATATTGCACATTTATTTACGTCTCTGTGAATTTAATACGTAATGGATATTCGAATAAATCAGATTAACAGATAGTTTTGAAAATTAATAGGGAAAGCGTAGCGGTGTTGGCAATTATATACTGTACAATTCCAGTGCCTGGTTGTGTTTGTATGCAAAGCCGCTATCAACATATAGTGTATATTAGTATTGTTTATCGTAAATGTATGCATACATGTAATGTCAGAAAAAAACAAGATATTTACTGTTTAGCATTAATGTGTATTTGTATATGAGGTCTGTAAAAACAGAGAGAAATTTAAGTTTAGATTAGATGTAGTATGTATTAAAAAAAAAAAACTTATTTTATTACGGATGTGTGCATGAATGTGATGTCTTAAAAAGAAAAGAAAAAAAAAAAAACTTTACAGATACAGTTACTTGAGAACGCTGGAAAAAACAACAGAAAAGCATCACAAAAGGGAAGTTATTTCTGGAAGTTTTCTTAGTCTATGCTCTTTCATTTATCAAAATAACGCACTATAAACTTTTTTTTTTGTCATTATCATCGTTTTGTTATTAGTATTACAATTATCATGTCTTTATCAAAATCATTATTTTCACTGACATCATCACCATCATTATCATCTTCAATCTCATCACAACTATTACTATTTTCGCTTCCTGTTCTCTCTAACAATTTAACAATCTAACCTTTGGAACTCTAAACACATTTCCTGCACTTGGACATTGCCGTAATCTGCACCAACAGTTTTCAACGATTATTTAAATTCGCAAAGTACCAATGACCTCATAAAAAAGTGATGAAATAAAATTGTAAAACACGAAGCTTCAACTTGGATATTATCATGTAATCCTTGCTTCTATAATAGTCGGTATAACGTTAACAAACAAAAGCAAGACAAACATACCTCAGTATTTAATGTCTTTTTGAAGTTTATTCTCTCTCTCTCTCTCTCTCTCTCTCTCTCTCTCTCTCTCTCTCTCTCTCTCTCTCTCTCTCTCTCTCTCTCTCTCTCTTTTGCCTTATTTAGTATTTTTACTTTAATATCATATGGTATCGATGCAAACATTATCGCAATTATCCATGCAGACAGACATACATGGAAGCATACATACATGCTTAGACATATATGTATACATATATTTATGCATACATTACACACACACACACACACACACACACACACACACACACACACACATATATATATATATATATATATATATATATATATATATATATATGCGCACACACACACACACACATGTGTGTGTGTGTGTGTGTGTGTGTGTGTGTGTGTGTGTGTGTGTGTGTGTGTTGTCTTGTGGTTGTGTGTGTGTGTGTGTGTGTGTGTGTGTGTGTGTGTGTGTGTGTGTGTGTTGTGTGTGTGTGCAAACACCAAAAGCTGTACAGTTAGGTGGAGCACATGTGGTATGTTACATTCCTCACTTAGCACCATGCATGACTGAATTGGTCACATGCATGTCTTTTACCAATGACCTATATAAAACACTGTTTAACTATCAACATTAAATATTAAGTGGACAATACACAACTCTTAAAGGGGGAGGGGGAACGCACACCCGATGGCCCCCTTCCCTGCAGCCCAGTACAGACACAGACAAAAAAACTGAATTTGTTTCACGCCAATTAATGTGTCCCTTTTTGTTCATATTAGGAGGCCATTCACGGTACATAACTTTTATCCACGACTGTATATGTGGCTATTAGGCAAATCCCGCGTCTCTTTTAAAGTCCAATCACTTCCAACATGTAAAAGCGGTTTATTTAATTTCATACTCGAATGCTAACCTTTCCACAAAAATATGAGATATTGGGGAAGTGAAACAAACAAACAAACAAATAAAAACAAAGAACGAACAATAAATTCAAAGTTTTATTCCCATGTTACTCTTTTTTATTGCTTTTCATCTCCTTTTTTTAAGGGATAATAATAACGGTTATTTCACAATATTCAGATGCTGATTCATTTCCACCTCCCCCCCCCCCCACCTTTCCTTCTCACAAAAGTCTAAATCCTAACAAAAGCTCAACACAGACACCAGTGTGAGACAAAGCCGTGCAAGAAATCTCAATAGCAAAGCAGAAATATTGCAACTTCTATCTCCCTGCAAAATGTCCCGTTTGTTCCCCTAACTAAACAAATGATTGAATAACGGGTGGGCGAGTCCATTCGTTACGTGTGGGGGAGGACGGGATTGAGGGGAGAGAGGATTGAGACAGAGATGGAGGATTTTTGTGAAGGCAGGGACGTTGTGGGCGTTTCAATATCCATTCAGGAAATGCTTAATGACTATGAAGTTAATAATTCGTAATGAGAATATGCTAAATACAAGCTCGCATGAGTCCTTCGCAATCTAGAGACTTTTTAGGTAAATGACATAAGCTGCTTAGCTTAGCTTTGAAGGAATAAGTCGAGATTTAAACGTTATACCAGCATCAGTGAAAGCCATATTTCCCCACATTGACATACATGCACACACACAACACACACACACACACACACACACACACACACACACACACACACACACACACACACACACATAAACGCAAACGCAAACACAACCAACCAACCAAACAAACACACACACCAGGAAAAAGGGGAAAGCGAAGGAAGGGGTATTAAAAAAAAGTAAAATAATAAACAATAACAATAAAGCGAAAAGAAAAACAGAGAGAAAAAATATATATAAGTAATAATGAAATAATGGAAACCGTAAGTTAATCATCATAATATGAATTAGGTGATGATACTGGAGTGGATTATTATGACAGCGTCCAAAATTCTTCATATTTGTATATTACAGCGATAACAATGATAATGTAATAAAAGAAAAAAAGGAGAAAAATATATATATTACAAAAACAATGTATATTACAGCGACAGCAGTGATAATGTTATTTTTAAAAATCCATTTCCCAAACCAAAAAAAGTATAGGAATTGGAGTTCAAATAAAGAGGCAAGCAAATGGATATTGAACATCACGCTGAACACTTAGGTGAACACAGCAAAAACTCAATTTACTGCCAGAACATCTAGTCTGGTTTGTATAAAGGAAAAATGGAAAATAAAAGTAATGAAAGTGAGAATTGAAAGAGAGGATAAAAGAGGATTGATAGGTAGGATTAGAGGGAGAAGGAGAGGAAATAATTAACAATTGTCTTGTTTCATATTCTCTTTTTTATTCCACTTTTTATTTTCGTTCTTTTTTATACCATGTTTGGCTTGAAATGTCATTAATCCGTTGTTCCTATCTCTATTATCTCTATTATCAAATTATTCCATAAATTCTTCTTCTTACTGTTATCATTCCCATGGTCTTATTCGTTTTAACATTATCTCTATTATGGTATTATGTATTTATCCAATGTTATTTATATCACCATGTTATACTGATTATATATTTTTTTCAGGAATACACGAAGATATCTATTGTGAAGATATTCATTCTCATTCATATTTTTTGTACATTTGTCAACATGAATATGGTTCATCAAAATCAGAATATCATAATATTATTATTGTAGATGCTGGTAATCACCGTAACTCACTAAATGTGGCTGCTCTCTCTCTCTCTCTCTCTCTCTCTCTCTCTATCATCTCTACTCTTATCTCATCTATATATATATATATATATATATATATATATATATATATATATATATATATATATATGTATAATTTTAGGTAAATCGAACCTAGATCTCATTAGGAGTGCTGGTCCCAAGCCCGGATAAATAGAGAGAATGATTACCTAAAAGGTAACACTGGCACTCTCCGTGGAAAGGAACTGGGGACCCTACCACGTACTCACTCCAAGAGCATCACATGAAAACTACAATTAATTATCATGCTGTGACCACGGCGGCTCAAACATGAGCCTACCGAAAAAAAAAAAAAAAAAAAAAAAAAAAAAAAAAAAAAAAAAAAAAAAAATATATATATATATATATATATATATATATATATATATATAATATATATATATATATATATATATACATATTTGTCTGTGCCTGTGTCCGTTCCCTCTCTCTTCGTCTCTGTTTCTCTGCCGTTCTTTCTCTTTCTGTCTCTTTCTCTTTTTCACCTTATATTTTCTGCATGACAGATAAAGTCGAATAAACCGAAAATGAAAACAAATATGAAAAAAGGATTACGAGAACTGAAACTGAAAATATCAAAATAATCTCTACAACTGAACGAAATCAAATAATTAAAAAGAGAACGAGAGAAATAATCTAGTAAAATAAATAAAAATCAACTGGCGGAGAAAATGCGAAAATGTAGAAAAAAAAAAACAACAACACACGAGATAAAGGCAAAGAAAATGGGGAAAGAACAAAGAAAACGCAAAATAATAATAACAATAATATTAATAATAATAACAATAATAATAATAATAATAAAAAGATAGAAAAGGGCAAAGGAAACGAGAAAAAAAAGTTAAAGAAAACGTGAAGTAAAGAGGTCGCGCGGAAAACTAGAATTCGGTTAAGGACTGCAGTTATCTGTCCTCGCAGATCAAAGGCTAGTGTATTAACCTTTCCCCTCTCCTCTTTCCCTTCTTTATCCCCACTTGATTTTTTTCACGTTATTCTTTATTTTATCGTTATCTATTATTATTATTATTATTATTATTATTATTATATTATTACTTTTTATTTATATTGTGTTCTCAGGCTGCTTCTTTGTTCAATATTTTCATTTGTCTTTATCTCTGTATTTTTTACGTATCTATCCATCTTCTTTTTATTTGTCTATCTGTCTATCTATCCATCTATCTGGCTGACCATCTGTCTGCTTGTCTATCGATATATTTTCGTTTCTAATTCTCTGTTCATCTATCTCTCTGTCTATCTATTCTCCATCTGTCCCTCTATCTACCCGTTTATCAACCCATTTATCCATCTCAATCATGCCAGCGCTCATAGTAACTCGATCTTCCATGCAGCTCTCAAAGTTCCAAAGGGTACTTTCGTATTTTCCTTTTTTTTTACTTTCGTTTTTTCCTGTTTCTACTTTTCTATGTTCCTATCTTTTCCTTTCCCATTTTCCTGTTTTTTGTACTTTCCTACCTTCCTCCTTCCCAATTTATTAACCCGTTTCACTTCCTCTCTCATTCACATCTCTCTATTTCCCCTCTTTCTCTTATATCCCATACCTTCACTCCTTCTAACCTTTTCTTTTTTATTTACTTTCCTCAGCCTATATTTACCCTCTTCATCACCTCCGTATTCTATTTTTCTTTCCCTTTCCTTTCCTTATTCTATTTCCCCCTTTTCCCCTCTTCCAACCCCTTCTATTTAACTTTTTTGCTACTCCTCTTCGCCCCATCTAACTATTCCCCCCTCTCTCTATCCACCATTTACCCCCCCCCCCTTTCCCCTATCAATAACCTATTGCTCTATCCCTCTCCTACCCTCTTACCTCCATCCCACCTCCCTCCTTTCCTCCACCCCACCTCCCTTCCAAACCACCTTCCTATACTCTTCCCATCCCCCTCCATCCCAACTTCCCCTCCTCCACCCCACCCCATGTCTTCCACCCCGCCTCCGTCCCTCCTCCACCGTGGCCATCCATCCACCTTGACACAGCGCCCTGCCGTGTGCCAGTCGCCAATGGACCATTTATTCCTCGCCCTTAAACAGATGACCCTCGCTCTGCGCAAGAGCTAATCTGCAAAGAGGACGCGCAGGAGAGCACGGTTGGGGGTGGGGGAGACTTTTGGAGGGGGGTAGAGGGGGAACAACTAAAATGTTGGAGGGGGAGAGGGAGAGGGAGGGAAGGGGAAGGGAAGGGAAGAGGAGAGGAGAGGAGAGGAGAGGAGAGGGGAGGGGAGGGGAGGGAAGGGGAGAGGGGGAGGGAAGGAGGGAGAAAGATAGAGATTAAGAGAGAGAAAGAGAGAGAGAGAGAGAGAGAGAGAGAGAGAGAGAGAGAGAGAGAGAGAGAGAAAGAAAGAAAGAGAGAGAGCGACACAGACACAGACACAGACAAAGTCAAAGACGAACACAAACCAAAAAATAAATAAAGGGTACGCGTTCTTCCGTCGAGTACAATACCCAACCGAGATGGAAGATCAACATTCCCCCCTCAAAAAAAAAAATAAAAAAAAAAGGCCAAAGAACCTTTATTGAATACTCGTCTCCAACCGTATTCAAGAATCCTCATGTAACTGGAACTAAAAAAACGGCTAATGAGAGTCCAAAAAGACAGTGAAAGACTTGAGAGGGAGTAGCGTAATAAAATGTTGGATGGAGAGCAGGCGCAGCCCTAGGCGAGCCTATTTTGGTGGAGCGGTCTGAAAAAGGAGGAAGTAGAAGAAGAAAGAGATGGAAAGAGTGAGGAGGAGAGAGAGAGGAGAGAGGAGAGAGGAGAGAGAGAGAGAGAAGAGGAGACGAAAGAGAGAAGAAGGAGAGAGAGAGACCAAAGAGAGAAAAAGAGAGAGAGAAGAGAGACGAGAGGAGAGAGATGAGAAAGAGAGAAGAAGAAGAAGAGAAGAGGAGAAGAGACGAGAGAAGACAGCGAAGAGAAGAGGAACAGAGAGAGAAGAGAGAAACGGAGGCAGAAGAAAAAACAGAGAGGAGAGAAGACGATGAGAGAGCAAGAGAGGCCTGAGACAAAGAGAGGATAGAGAAGAAAGAGAGAAGAGAGGAGAAAAGAGGGAGGAGAGAGAGAGAGAGATGAGAAGAGAGAGAGAGGAGAGAGAGAGAGAGAGAGAGAGAGAGAGAGAGAGAGAGAGAGAGAAAACATAAAATGTCAAATAGAGAACCGTATAGAGCGCTCAAGATAAGGTTTTCATCGGTTTCTTGGATCCGCTTGAGACATGAAAGGATCTTGAGAAGCAGAATCGTGAGACGTCGGCCAGTGAACTCCTCTGTGTCTGTCTGTATCTTTCTGTATTTGCTTGTGTCTTTAAATGTCTGTCTGATTCTTCCTATGTCTTTATGTGGTTGTTTGTTTTTTTCTATGCCTGTGTAGGAATGTGTTAATCTGTTCTGTCTGACTATGCATGTGTCTTTTTGTGTCTACATGTGTCTGCCTGAGTCTTTATGGGTCTCTCTGTGTCTGTATCTCTCTGTGTCTGCATTTGTTTTTTCCGTGTCTGTATCTTTGTGTCTGTATTTTTTTTTTTTGTCTGTGTCTTTTTGTGTCTTTATATTTGTCTGTCTTTCTGTGTCTAATTGCGGTTCTCGTGGCGTCGACGGGGAGATAAGCGAGAAGAGGGAAGGAGAGTAGAACCCTTTTCTCTATATTTTATTTATTTTTTTATCTATTTCTTTTTTCTCTCTCTTCTTCCGTTCATGTTTGTAAAATTTTCTTTCGCTTCTTTGCATCGGAAAGAATGATAAAGAGGTTTTTCCTTTATATTTTGTCCCACGCCGCGTCTTAATTCTTAAAAACTATATATCTCTTTCTCTTGATTAAAAACGTCTCTCTCGTGACGCCAGTGTTACTCGGTGGCGACGGAGAGGTAACCGAAGGAGTGGGGGGGTAGGGGTAGGGGTGGGGGCAGATGCCTTTCCTTTTCTTGTTTGCAATGGGGTGGGGGTGGGGGGTAAAGGGGTGAGGGGGGTTCTTTCTCCTTTTTCGTGTGTTTTCCTTTCATAGCTCTTGGTGTCTGTGCGATATTCATCTTATTTATATATTCATATACACAATTTATCTATTGATTATCATTATTTTCTTTAGTTCTTTTCATCATTAATGTTCATGAAGCTTGTTCTATTTTCTTTTTCGTGTGTATGAGTCTTGTTTTTGTTTTTGTTTTTTGTTTTTTTTTTTACATCGGTGGGGGGAGAGGGGGGGGGATGTTCGTGTTCTATTGTTTTTCTTATAATTTATTTTTTCTATCATATCTCTAATTTTCTTTGATTTTTTTTTCCTCTAGTCCTTTTCGTCTCCTTTTATTCATGTCGTCCCTGCCTTTTCTTCTTTTTTTCTCTCCCGTCCTTATCTATAGAGTTGGAGATGGGGGGGGGGGCGTAGAAGCATTGCTGTTTTCTCTTCCTCTTTTCTCTCTTCCTTTTTTCTTCGTCTTCCTCGTTTCTAAGACTACTTTTTCAACTTATTTTTTTTCTATCCTTGAGGACTTGACATTCTCTTCCCCTTTTCACTTCTTTTCTGTATTATTTTATATTTTCTTTCCTGCTCTTCTTCTCTCTCTAAATGGATATAAAAGAGACAAATTGGGAAACAATTTACAAAGAACAAACAAACATCCAAATACACAAACAATATAAACAGAAATAAAAAAAACAAGCAAACAGGACAAT
The DNA here is from genome assembly GCF_015228065.2 of Penaeus monodon. Lineage (NCBI taxonomy): Eukaryota > Metazoa > Arthropoda > Malacostraca > Decapoda > Penaeidae > Penaeus > Penaeus monodon. The sequence goes on from NC_051392.1 coordinate 53,015,967, forward strand.
AGAGGTATCCCCCATCAGTAACCAAACGCACCTAAATATCATGAAAACAACAGCCTTGGAGTCATCGCATCGAACAGGCAGGAGATAATGTTAATGCATGTTTTATTGACAGCTAAAGTGCAATGACGGCGCTCCCCTCTTGTCATCTGTCTCTTGTCTTTTATCATTACCTTTTTCTCTTCAGAAAAAAAAATCGGCTTCGATTGTACCTTCCTCCTGGCGAGAAATTTCTCTTTTTCTTCGTATTTTCAGCCACGGGTGTCGGTTTCTCCCTCGCTCTTTCTCTCCCCGTCTTTTATTCTCTCTCTTGTATATCTTTCCCCTTCTACCTCTTTCCCTCTTACTTTTTTATGTCTCGCTTTCTCTTTTCCTCTCTTCTTTTTCTCATCCCTTCCTCCCTCTCTCTCCTCCACCCCGCTGCTTTTTACTCCCACTCCCCGACTCTCAGAGAAGGCTTAGCGAAACACACGGCATCTCTCGGCCGACCGGCGAGTTTCCGCGGGTGGTTCGTCCTTTGATAAACAAGAGCTGCTTTTGTTGAACCTCCGGACGTTCAAACTTTCCTGTTGGATCTGGAATTATTTCGTAGCTTATCCTCGAGTGCTTTGTCTTGCCTTTATCGCTCTCTCTGTTTTTCTCTCTCTCTCGAACACTTCAAAACAAATACAACCCAAAAAGAGGCGTGTTTTATGCAATAAAGGGGGAAAAAAGGTTTTTCACTTTTTTTTATCATTATTTTTAATAGTTCCTATTTCCGGATGACAAAATATTTTCTAAATGTCTGGCGTTTACATTCAAGAAATACGAACGGTGCTATGTTTAGGTTGCCTCGTGTCCTTCCTTTTTCTTAATTTTTCTTTTATCGGATCTTACGTTTCTTATTTTTCGTCGATTCTTTCCACTTTTCGCGTCACACTTATCTCCTTTATCAAAATCTATTTTTATCATACTTTACGATTCCTCCCTTGTCGTACTTGTTGCTTTCTCCGCCTATCTCTTAATATTTCTTATCCCTTCCTTCTTTCTTCCCTCTTTCGCCCTTGATTTTATCTCTCTCATTATCTATTTTTGTCCGCCTTTCTCTATGTGTCTATTCCCTTGCTTTTCTCAAAGGAATGTTAATGTCGACATTTTTAACAATACATATCTAAAGGGAGTTTGCATTTAAGGATGCATATACCAGGGTGGGAGGGAGGGAGAGAGGGAGGGAGGGAGGGAGGGAAGGGAGGGAAGGAAGGAGGGAAGGGAGGGAAGGAGCGGAACAGGGAATGGAGAGGGAAGAGGGAGTGATGGGAGGAGAGAGGAGGAAGAGGAAAGGGAGAGAGGGAAGAGAGAGAGAGAGAGAGAGAGAGAGAGAGAGAGGAGAGAGAGAGAGTGAGAGAGAGAGAGAGAGAGAGAGAGAGAGAGAGAGGGGGGGGGGAAGAGAGAGAGGGAAGAGAGAGAGGGAAGAGAGGGAGAGAGAGAGAGAGAGAGAGTAGCTATTGTGTATTGGGACATAACTGGCTTATATATGTAAAACACACACACACACACACACACACACACACACACACACACACACACACACACACACACACACACAAACACCACACACACACACACACACAAATGGGTAAATATTTAAATATAAATAAACATATATGCTCACGTGTGTATGCGTGTACGTATATACCTGTTCATGACAAAGAACCCCAAATGGAAGAAGTGACTGATATCTCAGATAATGCAATCGCCATAAAGTCGCATAAAAGAGACCTTAACAAGGAATATTGTATATCCATAAGATCATTTATTCGCCTCTAGTTTAATTACATGCAATACACTCTTTTCATTCTCTTTTATTTACAAACTCCCCCGCTGCATAAGAGATTAGAAAAGGAGAGGGAAGAGGGCAGTAATAGATCTTGTCCATCAAAATCAATTTAGACACGAATATTTCATAAAGTCACCCCTCTCGTCAATGTCCTCATAGAAAACGGGCTCATCCCCTTGTATTATTCTCGGGCTGTTAAACGGATGATCCTGTGACGACGAGCTGAAGTGGATACTTAACAGACAGATGTAATATTCTAATTTATATGTCTATCACATACTTATTTACTTATATTTATTTCATTCATATGTTTATTTTTATTATTTTTTAAGGGGGGGGGCTAAATTCGTGTCAAGGAATTGCCGAATTTATCTGTGCATTTAAAGACTGTTTCATCATTCACAAAGGTGAGCGATTGCGTAAATACTTAATGAATAGAAATGGAAAGGAGCTGAAGAAAAGGGGAAACAAATTAAAATAAGAATGATAACAAGGCACTAAAACTAAATTTTATTTCTTGAATGCTAAAGAAAAATGTGAATACATGTGTGTGTGTGTGTGTGTGTGTGTGTGTGTGTGTGTGTGTGTGTGTGTGTGTGTGTGTGTGTGTGTGTGTGTGTGTGTGTGTGTGTGTGTGTGCGCGCGCGTGTGTGTGAGTGTGAGTGTGTCTGCGTGTATGCATATATCTATCTATCTATCTATCTATCTATCTATCTATCTATCTATCTATCTATATTATATATAATAAATATACCATATATATAACAAAACAATAAACAATAAACACACACACACACACACACGTATATATCGCCAAACATCCGGCACTAAAGACCAAGAGACTGTTAAAGGGAACGACCGTGAATGTCACGATTAATTACCTGCAGTTACTCTGGCTGTAATGAGGTTAACGGCGCTCTCTATTTCTTGGCCTCTAGTTTTGTCTTTTTCCCTTTCTCTTTCCCGTATGCCTCGATCTATTTTTCTTGTTTCCTCTCTTCAGTTCTTATTTGTTCCTCCCTCTCTCTCCTCTCTCTCTCAGTCTCTCTCTCTCCTCTCTCTCTCTCTCTCTCTCTCTCTCTCTCTCTCTCTCTCTCTCTCTCTCTCTCTCTCTCTCTCTCTCTCTCTCACTCTCTCTCACTCTCCAGATTCGTTCTCGCAATCCCTTTCTCCCCCTTTCGCCGACGCCATGGATCAACCAAGGCGGAGGAGAGGTATCCAGGGGCGGCCGGGCGTGGGCGTGGGGGCGTGGGGGGAGATGCTGAGGCCAGATGAAGATGCTTTCAGAACTTCTCCCGCCCACAAGACGGCGCTACGGGCGGAGGGAGGGAGGCGGTCGGAAGTTCGGGGATATACAGCGGAGCCGTTGGAGAATCTCACGGTTTCCTGCGGTTTGGATTTCTCTCATTCTCTCTCTCTCCCCTCTCGCTCCCCCCCCCCCTCTCGCTCCTTCCCTCTCTCTCTCTCTCTCTCTCTCTCCTCTCTCTCTCTCCTCTCTCTCTCTCCTCTCTCTCTCTCTCATCCTCTCTCTCTCTCTCTCTCCTCTCTCTCTCTCTCTCTTCCCTCTCTTCCTCTCTCCGCTCTCTCTCTCTCTCTTCTCTCTGCTCTCTCTCTCTCTCTCTTCCTATGATTATCTACCAATGAAATAGTTTTCCTATCTAAAGACACTCACCTCCCCCTCACCCACACACACGTATACAGCCTTTCTCCATTCCTTTTCATCCTCTCTCTTATATATATTCAATATCAATATCATCACCAATAACTATTACCATTTATATTGGTAATGATAATTACTATGCTACAGGACGGACAGGCTACAGAAAAGTGTCCAATGTCAATTGAATGAAATACCCAAATTGTCAATTTTTTTTTTAAAGAATATCAATATCAGACAGATGGGTCATGAAACGTCAACAAAAGGCACCCACGATTTTTATAGAATGTCAAAAGGTTATGCAAAACAAGTAAAATAAATAAATAAATAAATAAATAAATAAATAAAATAAAACAATACATATCAATAAATTTTTAAAAACATGAAACAAAACCTGAGTCACCAAGAGTTACCAAGGACACACCATCCTTTACCAGAACCAAAATTGGTACCTTTAAAGAATGTGTTAGTTAAAGCAGCACCGCCGATCTCGCCGACACAAAAGTACCAACGGGTTTCAATACCAACGAGTCTCGGTACCTCGTCTCTGAACCAATGGCGTTGCGTATTGTCACATTCTTTTCGATTTGTTACAAACTCTTTCGTTCTGTTATTGTAACTTTTGTCCTATCGCTATCTCGTTCGTTAAATTCCTTTATTTATTTTTTTATATCCCTATCACGCTCCTTTTCTTTCTCTCCCGTTTTATTCCTATCATGCCTTTTCCTTTACGACCATATTAGTTGTGATGCGATCGTTTATTACGTTTGTTTTATTATCATTAATTTCGTTTTGCTCCTGCGTAAGTTCTATTACGTTCTACTGCGATTTCCAATTCAGATAAAGAAAAGGAAAAAAATAGAGAATGAAGAAGTAGAAATAGAAGCAGGAGAGAGAGAGAAAAAAAAATAAAACTAAGAAAAAATACAAATCTGACACAAGTGAAAAGAAATAAATAGACAGATCTCTGCATGTGTTAAATGTAATTCGAGTGAAAAAGAAATCTCTTCGCTCTTTAAATGAAACCTTCTCTGTGAACACGAACTTGTCACTTTTCCTGGATTAATTATTACCGGTTGACAGGCTTTTCCTTTTTTGATAAAGAATTAGTAGCAGGCGTGGAGACAGCCAGTTAGTTTCGAGAATTAGACCCTATTCGATTTTTTTTCACATCTTTTGTTCTTTTCCGTTGTTTCTTTCATATTTTGGTACTTTTTTCGTTTTCACTTTCCTTCACACTCTGTCTGTCTGTCTCTGTGTCTCTCTCTCCCTCGACACGAGACACCTGTCCCCATAACAACCCACAAGGTATTTATAACATAGTCCCCCTTCTCACGGAGAACATCTCGTTTTCGAAACCGCCAAATAAAATGGTGACGAGAGGGGGAAACCCTATTGTTCGTGACCCCCCTCCCCCTCCTTCTCTCCTCCTCTCCCCTCACCCTATTCTCCAGCAGATAAAAACGACCTTTCCATCTTTCTTGATGTGTTTCCTTCTTTTCCTTCTTCCTCTCGTCTTCTTCTCGTTTCCTTCTACCTTTATTCCTTTTCTATTTGTCATAACATACACGACTTTTCTATCTTCTTTATGCATTTTTGCTTTTGATTTTTTTCACCTACCCTTCCTCCTCATTCTTCTATTTGTTTTTTTTTTTCGTTTGCTATACTTGATCACCATTCTCACAACCACTATCAGTATCTCTATCATCGTATTACTACCATCATCGCCACGGACAAAAAACACACACACGCAAAAAAAAAAAAACACTAAAACAAACACATCCAATCACTTTGGGTATTGGCACCTCTCTCCAGTAGACCTCCCCCCTCCCCCCTCCCCCCCTCCTTGCCCCATCCCCCCTCCTGTGCCTCCTCCCTTCTTCCACCCCTCCTCCCCTTGCCCCCCTAGCCCATTCTTGCAATATCAACTCTCCCCTCCGAAGCCCACGCAACAAGCTTGCAATAACGGCATAGACACCCTGACAATGGGCTCTCCCTCTCTCCAGACGGGAAATGTGGACGTGTCGTTTATTTTCAGAAACAACACTTCAACGGGGTATTTCTAGGTGGCATTGATGGGGGGTGGGTGGGTGGTGGGGGTGAAGGGTGA
>NC_051392.1:53035785-53038285 GCF_015228065.2 Penaeus monodon
CCCCCCCCCCCCCCCCCCCCCCGGGGGGGGGGGAAGGAAAAAAAATAAAAAAAAAGGGGAAAAAAAAAAAGTAAAAGGTCCTAAAGTGATACGGTAAAATGGGGGGGTTAAGGGGGGAAATACAAGAGAAAAAAGGGGAGAACCAAAAAGGAAAAGAGGGAGAAGAGAAGGGGAGAAGGAGAGAGGGGGGAGTGAGAAAAGAGAAAGAAAGAGGAAGGGAGGAGGAGGAGGGGGGGGGGGGACTGAGTAACGTGGTGAAGGGCGATGGGAGGGGGGGAGGTTAGGAACGAAATAGAAAAAAAGGGGGGTGGAAGGGGGGGGGAGGTTAGAAATGCAAAAAGAAAAAGCGAGCACCAAAGGGAAAGAAGAGGGTGGAAGGAGAAGAAGGGGAGAGGAAAGGAGAGGAGGAGGGAGGGGGGTGGGGGACGTGAGAAGCGTGGGCGGGGGGTGGGGGGGGTTTAGGTACAAGATATGAGAGGGGAGGGGGGAGGAGGGGGAGGGGGAGGGAAAGGGGGGGGGGGGGGGAAGGGGGACGTGAGTAGCGTAGGATCCCCTAATCAAAATCGGCAGCTGTCGAAATGTTCCTAGTGAATAGGCCTATCTAGCGGGGGGGAAGGGGGGGGGGGAAGGGAGGATAAAGGGGAAACCGGGGCAGAGTCCCGGGATTTGTGCTGTGATTTTCAGGTGATCATCGGGTTGTACAAATACAGGCGTAGGTACTGTATTTCATGACAAATCTTTTATGTACAAGCTATAGATCCTTGATCTATCTCTTTATCTATCTATCAGTTTTTAAAATAGATGTATATATGTATGAGTTATATGTACGTATGTATGCATATATAATATATATATATATATATATATATATATATATATATATATATATATAATATTATATATATATATTTTTTAAAATATATATTTTTATATATATAAAATATATATATATATATATATATAATATATATATATTATACACACATAAAATATCATCATCAAGGGGCTAACGTCACGGGGGTGCATGGCCGCATCCACCATTCGGGTCTAGCCACGGGGGGTCCCTCATGGCGAGTCTCCAGGAAAGGCCCCTTGGCCTATCTCTAATTCCTCGCGACAGGTCTCGTCGAGTTCCCCAAGCCATGACCTCTTGGGTCGTCCCACGGGCCTCCTCCTCCCAGGATTGTCTCGCAGAGAGAAAAAACCTGATGGGCACGGTCATCCACAGGGAAACGAGCTAGGTGCCCATTTGCCTGAGTTGGCGATCCCAGATGATGCCAAAAACAGGTCCCATGCCAGACTAAACGGGGGTAGCCGTCGGTTGGACACGTGGTCCTGCCAACTGTACCCACATGATCCGGCGAATGGACTTGTTACAAAAGGCATCAAGACAGGACTCCAAGGCACTGGATAGCGTCCAGGTTTCGCTTTCATAGAGCAAAACTGGCAGTATCAAGGCCTTCAAGACACGTAGCTTGGTCCTTCTGCATAGGTACAAAGATATGAATAAATATATATAAACACACACATATATATATCACATATTATATATATGCATACATATACACATATTTACATATATCTCTATATATATCATACATATATATATACACATATATATATATTCGTGGGGTATACATATATATATATAATATATATATATATAAAATATTATATATATATATTATATATAATATTATATATATTTATATATATATATATTCACACACACACACACACACACCCCACATATATATAAATGTATGTATATATATACCATATATAGATAGATAGATAAATAAGATAGATATATTATATATATGTATGTATACATATATATCAGTGTTTTATGTATAGGATATATATCTAACTATATCATAATATTTTTATATATATATATATATATATATATATAATATATATAATATATATAAATATACATTATATATATATATATATAATATATATATAAAATATATATATTATATATATATATATATAAATATATATATAAAAGAGTGAGAGAGAGAAAAAAATGTGGGAAGGAAGAATAGAGAACAAAGGACAGATCATAAAGAATGAGAATAGAAAACAGAAGATAGAGAACAGATAACAGAGTACGGAGTACAGAGAGAGGAAAAGTGAGACTGGAGACAAAAGGAATGAAAAAAAAAGAAAATAAAAGACAAAGGAAAAAAGGAGACAGAAGAAAGCAGGGAGAATGAAGAAGAAAGGTAAAAAGAAGAATTAAAAAAGAAGAGAGGAAAAAGGGATAAGAGAAAAGGAATGAAGAATTAGAGAGAATGAGAATGAGACAGGCAGATATTGGGATAAATGAGAACAGAGAAAATGGAAGAGAGAGGAGAGAGGAGAGAACAGAGAAGCGAGATGAGAGAAGAGAAGAGAAGAGAAAACGAGAGTGGGAAAGAGAAGAGAAGAGACAACGAGAGTGATAGAGAGGAGAGAAGAGAAAGTAGTAGGAGGGAAGAGGAAGAGAGAG
>NC_051392.1:53043785-53053785 GCF_015228065.2 Penaeus monodon
AGGGAAGGGAGGGCGGGAGAGAAGAGGGAGAAAAACGAGAGAAGGGGCGGAAAATTGAGGTATAGAGAAGCATCGAGGAGGAAGCAAAGCAAGAGAAGAGTAAACAACATCGCTAATATGAACTGCACATAAAAGAAAAGAAAAGAGAGAGAGAGAGAGAAAAACGAAATAGACAAGAAACCCCCGCAAAAAAAATAAGCTCCCTCCTTCCTCCTTAAACAAAAAGACCCATAAAACGACAAGGAATAAAAAGCCAAGAAACAGGACAGCATAGTTTCCCCTCGATGAATAAATCAGCAGTCGAATAAATCCGCGAGAAAACCCGACACGCAGGCGGCGATGCCCAGGGCGCTTCCTGCATGAATTATGGCTGGAACATCATCCACTGACACCGCATTTCATTCGCTCGAAGGGAGATTTAATTGGAAAAGTGCTCCCTCATTCCGTAATGATCTGGTTAAAATGTGTGTGAGTTTCATATCATGTGGATATTTGCACATGCATATGTTATATGTATGTGTGTGTGTTGTGTGTGTGTGTGTGTGTGTGTGTTGTGTGTGTGTGTGTGTGTGTGTGTGTGTGTGTGTGTGTGTGTGTGTGTGTGTGTGTGTGTGTGTGTGTGTGTGTGTGTGTGTGTGTGTGTGTGTGTGTGCATGCATGTGTTTATGTAAGTATACGCATCCATATACACGCGCACTCACATCCATAATCCGAATAAGCAGCATAAAAAGATCGTTCCCTAAAGACAAAAAAAAGAAAAAGAAAATAAGTTCGTAAACCCCCCCCCCCCGCCTCCCCCCAACCCCCGCACCGCAATCCCCTGCATCGAAAAAGAAAAACAAACACGATGAGAAGCCGAATAAAATCAACATTGCACGCCTGTACCTCGCACAACACCCACCCCTTTCCTCCTCTCTAACCCTTCCCCCACCTCCTACCTACCCTCTATCCCGTCCTTTTATCCCTTTCCTCCTTCCCCATTCTCCCCATTCCACCCACTCCCCTCGCTATCTGTATCGACAAAGGAGCCTCTTCAAAGATGATCTGATATCATGTATCCAGCGATCGTGAAACTGTAGCCTCGATGCATGCCGCGAGATAAAGATAGACTGGGGACAAATGAACGGATTATACTCGTGTATATATAGTGTGTGTATGTGGGTATGTGTGTGTGTGTGTGTGTGTGTGTGTGTGTGTGTGTGTGTGTGTGTGTGTGTGTGTGTGTGTGTGGTGTGTGATATATATATATATATATATATTATTATTATATATATTATATATATTATATATATATATATATATAATATATATATATAAATATATATATATATAGAAGAGAGAGAGAGAGAGAGAGAGAGAGAGAGAGAGAGAGAGAGAGAGAGAGAGAGAGAGATGAAGAGAGAGAAAGAGAGAGAGAAGAGGAGAGAGAGAGAGAGAACATGAGAGAGAGAGAGAGGAGAAGAGAGAGAGAGAGAGAGAGAGAGAGAGAGAGAGAGTGAGTGAAGAGAAGAGAAGTAAAGCAATAACAACAAGAAATATAATAACAAAGAGAAATACCATAACAAGAGCAGAGCGAGAGAGAGACAAAGAGCCTGACAAAGCGCGACATCAAATCAAGCAGAGACAATGATAAAAAAACAAAAACAAAGACAGACTGAGCGACACAAAGAGACACAGACATCAAACCAAACATAAAAAAAAAAAAAAATCTTAATAGTAAACCACACCACTTACGAAACCTCGGCAACACAAACGGACACACCCTCGGTATGTTACGGCGCAGACAACAAAAAAAATAAAGCGCGAGGGAAAAAAAACGCCAGTACACCATGTGTCGGCGTCAGTGCAAAAGGCCAAAGGTGAGAGAAGATGAGCTGAGACATCTGCGTAGGTTGAGGGGAGAGGAGGGAAAGGGAGGGGACAGGGAGGTGAGGAGAGAGGGGGTAGAGAGGTGTGGGGAGGGAAAGAGGAGGGAAAGAGAAGGGAAGGCGGGTGAGAGGAGGAGGTGAGACATCTTCGTAGGTTGAGGGGAGAGGAGGGAGGGAAAAGGGAAGGGGGAGGAAGGTAAAGGGAGAGGTGGAGGTGAGGAGAGGGAAGGGAGGGGGAGGTGAGGGGAGGGAAAGGAGAGGAAAGGGAGGGGAGGAAAGGTGAGGGGAGGAGAGAAAGGGAGGGAGAGGTGAGAGGAGAGGAGAAAAAAGAGTGGGGAATGGAAAGCAGAATAATTTCGAGAGGGGAAGGGGGGGGGGGAAAAAGAGGAAAGTGAGGGGAGGGAGTGGGAGGTGGAGAGGGAGATGTGAGATATCTCCGTAGGTGAGAGGAAAGGGAGGGGGACGGGAGAGATATGGAAAGGTATCAGGTAGAAGAGATAGAATGAAAGAGGAAGAGGAAGATAGATAGATAGGTAGGTAGAGAGAATACAACAATAAATGGAATAGGAGAAACGAAAAAGAGAAACAAGCCGCGAGAAGACGAAGGATGAAGTGAAGAAAGGGAAAAATGGGAAAATTCTAAACTTCGGGTAAAAAGTTTTAAGTTAGTGCTAAAAATCGCTTAGTGGGAATGTGCAAAGCCCATGAAGAATTCAGCTTGTGTTGCCTCGCGGTGGGGGTTGGGGGCAGAGTCCGGCGCTTGTTGCCAATGCAGTTGCATCCCAGTCTCTTAGATAGATTGCTTATAGAGCTGATCCCCTCTCTCTCTCTCTCTCTCTCTCTCTCTCTCTCTCTCTCTCTCTCTCTCTCTCTCTCTCTCTCCTCTCTCTCTCTTCTCTCTCTCCCCGTCTGTGCAGGTGTGTTTGTCTGTCTGTCTTTGCACATGCTTAAACAATTTTTTTAAGCAATAATTACTTTTTAAAAACTGGCCTAATATAACAAACAGGAAGTAAACCAGAGATTTTGAGGGATAAAAGGTCACAACAAAATCATTAAAGCTTTTTTGATTTTTTTCGGTTTTTTTTTTCCTTTTTCGTTTTTTTTCATATTTTTTTTTTTCTTTTTTGCTTTTAAAGGGCATTCTATTTTCTCTCTCCCCCTTGCCTTTTTGTTCCACCTGAGCTTGACTGTAATCTGAAGTCAAAGAGATTAAGTAGCTGACGAGAAGTGTGATTGTGGGAAAAAATGAAAAAAAAAAATCCCCAGAAAAAACCCACCAACACAAAGCTACGACACACACACGCGCACTCAGACACACACATACAGCACACAGACAACACACACCACCACACAAAACAAACAGAAACAAACACACGCACCAACAGGACAAAACCCCACAACACCCCACAAAAAACACACACCCCACAAAAACAAAAAAGCCCGCCGCCGCCCCCAACACAACACCCCAACTTTAACAAACAGACAAAAACCCAAAAATAAAACAAACGACAGATTTTCCCTACCCCAACATGAACTTTAACAAGTCTACGTACCCAAAGGGGGCAGTCCAGAAAACAACAGGAAGAGACGGCCAACAAAGGATTCCAGGACGAGACCGACGGAGACCGAACATCACTGACTATCCGCCGCTTAGTTACGGGTCTGGATTAATAATGGAAGACCAGGTGAAAGATTCGCCAGTTTGAGACCCGTGGGGGGGGGGGGGGGAGGGGCGGCGGGGGGTTTAAAAACCTCCTTGGAAATGGGGGGGGGGGGGGGGGGGGGGGGGGGGAAAGGGGGGGGGAGGGAGAAAAAGGGGGGGGGAGGGGAAGGGGGAGGAAAAAGGGGGGAAGGGAAGGGGGAGGGGGAAAAGGGGGGAAAGGGGAGGGAAGGGGGAGGAAAAGGGGTGGAGGAAGGGGGGGGGGGGAGGAAAAATGTGGGGAGGGGTTTGGGGAGGAAAGGGGGGGGGGGGGGGGGGAAATGGGTGGGGGGGGGGGGGGAGGGGAAGGGAAAAGAAGGGAAGGAGGGTTTTGGGAAAAAGAAAGGGGAAAGGGGGGGGAGGAAAAAGAAAGGGAAGGGAAGGGGGGGAAGGAGAGGGAGGGAAAAGGGGGGGAAAGGGAGGAAAAATAAAAAGTAAAGGAAATGGGGAAAATGAAAGGAAATACAATTTTTTTTTAATAAAAGTTTGTTGAAAAAAAAAAGGGGAAAAGAAAAAATCGAAAATTTAAAATTTGGTTTGGGAAAAAAAAAAAAGTTCGGGGCGTTTTTGTGAAGTAAAAAAAAAAATTAAACTCCGTTTTTGGCTCGCCCCCCTTTTCTCCCCCCAAAAAATTCCCCTCAAAAATATCTTTTTTTTTTTCTTCCTCTCTCTCTCTCTCTCTCTCTCTCTCTCTCTCTCTCTCTCTTCTCTCTCTCTCTCTCTCTCTCTCTTCCTCTCCTCTTTCTCCTTCCCCCCCCTCTCTCTCCTCTCCCCCCCTCCCTTTTCTCCCCTCTCCCCCCTCTCTCTCTCTCTCTCTTCCTCTGTTCTTTTTCTCTCTCTGTTTTCTCTCTCTCCCCTCTTTCCCCTTTGCTCTCCTCTCTCGTCCTCTCTCTCTCTGTCTCTCTCCTCTTGCTCCTCTCTCTCTTCTCTCTCTCCCCTTTTGTTCTTCTCCTTTCTCTTCTCTCTCTCTTCTCTCTTTTCTCTCTCTTTTTTTTTTTCCATTTATTATTATTATATTTTATTATATATTAAATTTAAAAATTTTTATGTTTGATGTAGTATGTAGTATGTAGTGAGGTGTTTTGGTGTTGGTTAGGTTTTTTTTGGTGTGTGTATATTGTGTTTATGATGTATGTTTTAATTAGGGGGGATACACAAATCCCCGCCCCAACCACATACACAATTAAATACGTAATAATAATAAACAAAAATTATATATATATATATATATATATATATATATAATAATGTATAATAAATTATATTAATATAATTTTATATATGTTTTTTGTTTTTTCCTCTTTTCCCCCTTTTTTAAATTTTCTTTTTTGTCACCCCGCCCCCCCCACCGCCCTTTTTTTTTTTTTTTATTTTTCTTTTTTTTTTTTTTTTCTTTTTTTTTAATTTTTTTCCCCCACCCCCCCCCCCCCCCTTTTTCCTTTTTCTTTGTTTTTTCTTTTTTGTCCCCCCCCTCCCTCCCTTTTTTTTTTTTTTTTTTTAGTTTTTTCTATATAATATTAAAAATATTATATATAATATTTTTATTATTATTAAAATTTTATATTATTAAAATTATATAAAAAAAAAAAAAAAAAAAAACCCAAAAAAAAAGGTAAAAATAAAATAAAACAACAAACCGCCGCCGCATACACATAATACAACACTACATAACACAACACCCCAAAAACCCCAAAAAACAAAAAAAAAAAAACAAAAAAAAAAACAAATATATTTAATATATTAAATATATTAATATATATATAAAACCCCAATTGACGACCAACGGACAACAATTAAAAAAAATTTTTTTATCAAATTATAAATAAAATCCCCCCCCCCCCCCACCCCCCTTTTTTATATATTTTTTTATTTTTAAAAAAACCCCCCACCCCCCACCCCCCCACCCCCCACCAAACCACCTCCCCCCCCAAACCCACCCCCCCTCCCCCCCCAACCCACCTCCCCCCCAAAAACCCTCCCCCCCCACACCCCCCCCCCCCCCCCAACCCATTTTTTTTTTTATTTTAAAAATTTTTTTTAACCCCCCTTTTTGACCCCCCCCCCCCCCTATTTTTTCCCTAGTCCATTCCCGGGGCTTCCCCCACCCTCCCCCCCTTTCCCCTTTTCACCCCCCTCTCATCCCCGCCCCGGAACCCCCTTTCCCCCCCTTTCCCCCCTTTTCCCCCCCCCAAAAACCCCCTTTTCCCCCCCCCCACCCCCCCTTCCCCTCCCCCCCCCTTTTTCCCCCTCCTCCACCCCTTTCCCCCCTCCCTCCCCCCCACCCCCTCTTTCCCCTTTCACCCCCCTCTTTCCCCTCCTCCACCCTTTTCCCCCCCTCCCCTTCCTCCCTTCCCCTCTTTTCCTCTTTACCCTTTTCCCCCCATCCCCCTTTTCCTTATCCCCTCCCCCTCCCCAAACCCTCCCCCTATCCCCCTTTCCCCTCACCCCCCCCTCCCCCCCCACCACCCTTCCCCTTTTATCCACCCCTTTTCCCCCTCCACCCCTTTCCCACCCCTCCCTTCCCCCTCTTTTTCCCCCCCCCCACCCCTTTTCCCCTCCCCACCCTTTTCCTCCCACCCCCTTTCCCTTTCCACCCTCCTTTTCCTTTACCACTTCCCCCCTCCATCCACCCCCCTCCTCTCACCACCCCTTTTTTCCTTCCCCTCCACCCCTTTCCCCCTTCATCCACCTCTCCTCCCCTCATCACCTCTTCCCCCCACCACCTCTTCCCTCTCTCCCCCCTTCTCCTCTCATCACCTTCCTTTCCCCTATCCACCTCTTTTCCCCCCATCCACCTTCTCCCCCATTCCCCCCTTTCTCCTCTCTCCACCTCTTTCTCCCCTCATCACCCCTTTTCCTTCACCACCCCTTTTCCCCTCATCCACCCCTTCCCCCCTTCCCCCCCCTTTTTTTTTTTTTTCCCTCTCTTTCTCTCATCCACCTCTTCCTCCTCTCATCCACCTCTTCCCCCAACCTCTTCCCCCTCTCATCCCCCTTCCTTCCTCCCTCCCCTCTCCCCCCCTTCATACCTCTCCTCCCCTATCACCTTTCCTTCCCCTATCCACTCTTCCCCTCCCCTCCACCCTCCTTTCCCCCTTACCACCTCTTCCTCCCCCATCACCCCTTCCCCCTTCATCCACCTCTCCCTCCATCCCCCTCTCCTCCTTCACCCCCTCTTTCCTTTTCCCCTCCCCTCTTTCCCTTCCCCCCCATCCACCTCTTCCTCCCTCCAAACCCCTCCTTTCCCCCACCCCCTTCCCTCCTCCCACCAAAATCTTCCTCCTCTCATCCACCTCTTCCTCCTCTCATCACCCCTTTCCCCCCACCACCTCTCCCCCCTCTATCCCCCTTTCCCCCCCTTTCCCCTTTTCCCCTTTTCCCTCCACCTTTCCTCCCCTTTATCCACCCTTTCCCCCCCTCACCACCTCTCCTTTCCCCTCATCCACCCTTCCTCCTCCATCCCCCTCTCCTTCTCTATCCCCCTTTCTCTCCCATCCCCCTCTTCCCCCTCTCATCCCCTTTTCCCCCCTCTCCCTCTACCCCCCTTCCCCCCTCTCCCCTTCCTTCCTCTCACCACCCTTTTTCCCCCCTTCCCTCCCCTTCCTTCTCTCATCCCTTTTCCTCCTTCCCCTCCCCTCCTTTTCCCCTCATCCCCCCTCCTCCCCCATCCACTCTTCCTCCTCCATCCACCTCTCCCTCCTTCATCCCCCTCTTCCTTTTTCCACCCTTCCTCCTCTCCACCTCTTCCTCCCCTCCACCCTCCCTTCTTCTCCCCTTCCCTCTCCCAACCCCTTTCCTTCCCCCCACCCCCTCCCCCTTCACCACCCTTCCCCCCCTTCATCCCTCCCCCTTCCCTTATATCTTCCCCCCTCCCCTTTTTCCCCCCCTTCTCCCCTTCCCTCCCTCCCCCCCCCCCCCTTCCTCTCTCCCCTTCCTCCTCTCTCCTTTTTCCCTCCTCTCATCTCCTCCTTCATTTATTTTTTTATATTTCCCCCTTTATTATTTTTTATATTTTTATAAATTTTCCCTTTTTCCCAAACCCCTTTTCCCCCCCATCCACTTCCCCTATCCATTTTTCCCCCCCTTTCCCTTCCCCCCCCTTTCCTCCATTCCCCCCCCTACCACTTTTCCCCAACCCCCCTTCCCTTAAAATTTCCCCCCTTTCCCCCCCCCCCTGAAACCCCCCTCCCTTTTTGAACCTTTCCCCCCCCATCCATCCCCCTTTTCCCCCCTTTTCCCTCAACTTCCCCCTTTCCCTATCCCCTTTTTACCCCTTTTCCCCTTTTCTCATATTCCCTTTTCGCTACCTTCCCCCTTTCACCACCTTTTTCTCCCAAAAATTTCCCCCAAAGGACCCCTTTTTTTTTAACCCCCTCCTCCATCCCCCTTTTTTTAAAAAACCTTTTCCTGCCTACCCCCGCCCAAAACCCCCTTTTTATTTTATTTATTTATTTTTTATTTAAATTTTTTTATATTTTTTTATATTTTCCTTAAAATTTTTTAATTTTTTTTAAAAATTTTTTTATATTTTTTATTTAATTTTTTTAATTTTTTTTTTATTTAAAATTTTGCCTCCCCTTTTCCCCCCTTTTTTTTTTCCCCTCTTCCCCTTATATCCTTCCCCTTATCCACCTTCCCCCCTCCATACCTTCCTTTCCCCTTTTCCTTTCCTCCCTTATATTCTCCTTTTTCCTGCTACCCCTTCCCCCCTTTTTTTTATTTTCCCCCTCTTTCCCTTCCCCCTATCCCCTTTCCTCCCCATATTTCCTCCTCCCTTTCCCCCTTTTCCCCCTTTTTTCCCTCTTCCCTTTTTAACCCCCTTTTCCATACCTTCCCCCCTTTTTCCCCTTCCTTCCCTCTCTCCCCTCTTCCTCTTAACTCTTTTCCCCTATCCCCCCTTCCCCCCTCTTTTTCTTTTCCTTTAATTTCCTCCCTTTTCCACTTTTTCTCTCCCCCTTTCCCTTTCCCCCATCATTTTTTGCAACCCCCCCCTTCATACCCCTTTTTCTAATTTCCCCCCAACCCCTTCCTTTATCTCCCCCTTTCACCCCCTTTTTTCCCTCCATCCCCTTTTCCCCTTAAACTATTCTCCCCCCCTTATATTCCCTTTATCCACCTCTTTTTATATTTTTTCTTATTTTTTTTTTTATTTTTCCTTTATCCCCTCTTCCCCTTCACCCCCTTTCCCCCCCTTCTTATTCCCCCTTCTCATCCCTTCTTTCCCCCCCCCTCTTTACCTCCCCTTTCATCCCCTTTTTCACCACCCCTCCCTTCCCCATCACCTTTTTTATATCTTCTTTTTTAAAAAAAATTTTTCCCCCCATAAAAAGAAAAAAATTTTTTTAAAAATTTTTGGGGGAAAATTTTGAAAACCCCCCCCCAAAAAAAAAAATTTTTTAAAAAAAAAACATATTTTTTTTTTGGCTTCTGCTTTTTTTTACTTTCGTACTTTCTATTCCTTCCCCCATTATACTTTCTTACGCTCATTCTCTTCTTTTCCTTTACTGTATTATTCTTTCTGTTTCTCTGTCTTTTGACTTTCTTTTTCATGTATTTCTTCTTCCCTTCTTTCCCTTTTCCTTGTCTGTATCTTTACTGTTCCTTTCCCCTTCACTGTATTTTTTCTTCCTCCCTTCTTTCTTTGTGCCTTATTATGTTCTTTCTCTCCTCTTTCCTTTATTGTAATTTTCTCTTTTATTCCTCATTTACTATATTCTTGTTTTGTCCTTTTTCTCTTTTACTTGTATTCCTCTCTTTTAGCTCCTCTTTTCTTGCTTCCCTCTTTTACTCTATTCATAATTACCTTCCATTCTTTGCTCATATAATTACATTATTCTATTTCTCTTACTCTTTCCTCAACTTTCTTTCTTTCTCTCCATTTCACTAATTCAGTTTTTATATATGCTAATTTTCCCCCCCCGCAATGTAGCATAGAAAACGGAAAGTGCTCTAAAGAAAATGAGAATTCACACAAAACAAGTGACGCTCAACTTCCTTTCCTTATAATCGCTTACGCAGTATTCAAACATCACTGTCAGCTATCCTCAATTTCCACTGATTTTATCTTCTATTTAATCGTTAATAATCCTATCTGCATAATTATTTTCGAGTGGATAATCCTACCTCAATTTATTTACTTATTTATTTTATTTTTTTCATTATTATTTTTTTTTTATTTTTTTATTTTTTACTGGAAATCATCCTCCCTGCAATGCACTTCTCAACACCCTAACGCATAGTTCCTTATTTCCTTATTCCCATTCCTTTGTCCTCTATTCCCTCTTTCATCTTTTTTTCCCTACTTACTACACTTCTCTCGTTATTTTCATTGCTGATATCGGAATTCTCAAGCGACTGCTCAGGTGATTACAATTCACGTTTTTAGATTATAATATTCTGTCAGGTTGGTTTCACGAGGAGAGTATGAAAGAGA
>NC_051392.1:53056285-53068785 GCF_015228065.2 Penaeus monodon
GAGAGAGAGAGAGAGAGAGAGAGAGAGAGAGAGAGAGAGAGAGAGAGAGAGAGAGAGAGAGAGAGAGAGAGAGAGAGAGAGAGAGAGAGAGAGAGAGAAATACAGAGACAGTGAGAGAGACAAAGGCAATCTTTTTCAGCCTTAAATGGCAAACACTGAAAATAACAATGACAACTGAAACGATAGAAATTTTAATGCAATGAACTACAATCTCATTTACTTTATTTTCCTTTTCCTTCAGCTATCCGGTCTACTACCCTTTACCCCCCCCCCCATCAACCACATCTCTATCAACCCCTTCCTTCATTCCCCACCTACGATACTCTATTTCCCCCCTTCCTATCCCCCTCATCCCCTGCCACTTCTTCGTGATCACCCCCTTCTCTCTGGTCTTTATCCCCATCACCCAACCACACCCCTAAACTACTAAACCCCACCTTCCTACTCCTCCCCAACTCTCTCGACTTCCCCCCTTGCCCTCCCCTACTCTCTCATCATTCCCCTTACGACAATCCCTTTTCCTCACTCCCATTTTCTCATATCCCATAACCCATAATCATATCATCATCCCTTCTTGCCCTCCCCAACTCCCCCCTCCCCTACCACTCCCAACTTTCTCATCCCCCCCTACTATACCCTTCCTCCCAATTCCCTAATCTTACCCCCTATCATCCTCCCTCCTTCCCTCCTCCAACTCCCTTCTCTTACCCCCTACCACATCCTTTCCTCCCCTCCCCAACTTATCTTCCCCATACCACACCCCTCCTCTCCTCCCCCAACTCTCTCATCTCCCTCCCCTACCATTCCCCCAAACTCCTTCATCCTCTCCCTCTCTTCTCCCCCAACTCCCTCATCCTATCCCATCACCCTTCCACGCCTCCTCCTCCTCCCTCCTTTCTTTCGTTGAAAAGGTCTTCGTAAGGACATCACGGCCTTTCAAACAGCCTTCCAGACGAGACGCAGAGGATCCCTTACCGCTGAGAGAGAGGTGGTTTGGGTTATTTTTTTATTTTTTTTTTATGGGGATTTTGGCGATGTCAGTATGGCGATGATGATGTCGATGGTGATAAGGAAGTTGATAGTGAAGTTGGTCATGTTGTTGATGGCGATAAGGATAATGAAGGTATTACTGGAGAAGGAGCAGGAGGAGGATAAAACATCAGAAAGGAAAAAATGAGGGAATAATGAGAACTGTGATTAATAAAAAGACGAAGATATGGAAAGAAGAAATGGTTGTAATCATAGGTACATACAGCTGAGCAAACTGACATAGTAGACTTAGAGGTTATTCTATTTTATCTGATTCATTTTTGTTAAAAGAAAGGAAAGCAAATTAATCAAGTAAATAAATATCTAATGAAGATGGCATTTCAACGTTATTAATAACAATGGATTAATACATTACAGATGGCGTAAAAAAATAAATCAGTGTTGTGAATTACCAACCGCAGATTTAAGGATAACATCACCTCTGTCAGAGAAGAATGTAATCTCATCTCCCCCTTTTCCTTTCTCATCATTTCATCTTCAGTTACATCGAAAAAAATCGACATCTCGTCCTCACCTGCCGGCCAACAGCAAAGGAATTCCATCCCTAAAGGTCGTCGCCAGAAGGGTTGGAATTCCCCGCACTTGCCCTTCTCCCGGCCACGTGGGTTTGTTTACCTTGGTGGGACTTCCGCCAGCTGGTCCGGCGACGCAGCTTTGTCCGGAACGGGCGGTCGGTCGCGCGGCAAATCGGGCTGATTGATTATCTTTTGCCGTAATTCGTATGCTGTTATTCTTGTATTAGCTGTGGGAAGGGAAGGGGGCATATGAACACGCGTGTACATATGAGGGAGAGGGAGAGGGTGAGGATAGGGAGAGGAAGAGGAAGAGGGAGAGGGAGAGATAGAAAGAAAGAAAGAGAGAGGGGGAGAAAGAAAAGGAAAGAGAGCGAAAGAGAGAGAGAGAGAGAGAGAGAGAGAGAGAGAGAGAGAGAGAGAGAGAGAGAGAGAGAGAGAGAGAGAGAGAGAGAGAGAGAGAGAGAGAGAGAGAGAGAGAGAGAGGCGGGGGGGGGGGAGATATATACACCCTTTTCCTCCAGATATTTTTACCCCGGCACTCATACACTTTCTATGTCCAACAGCATTTAGGTAACGACCTATTTGCATACATATATTGCTGACATTATCACCAGATACTTGAGGAAATGAGGGAGAATCACAGATATCGAAAATATACAATGCGGTTTATATATTTTTCTTTAAATATATATATATATATATATATATATATATATATATATATATATATATATATATATATATATATATATACACGTGTGCATGTGTGAGTGTGAGTGTGTGTGTGTGTGTGTGTGTGTGTGTGTGTGTGTGTGTGTGTGTGTGTGTGTGTGTGTGTGTGTGTGTGTGTATGTGTGTGTATGTGTGTGTGTATGTGTGTATATGTGTATGTGTGTATGTGTGTGTGTATGTGTATGTGTATGTGTATGTGTATGTGTATGTGTATGTGTGGTGTGTGCGCGCGCGTGCGTGCGTACTCTTCTATTCTTTTATATTTCCGTCAGAAAGCTTGATTTGCATTAATATCTGAATATCTACATCTATGCATACATTATATATATATATATATATATATATATATATATATATATATATATATATATATTATATATGTATGTATGTATGTTGTGTGTGTGTGTGTGTGTGTGTGTGTGTGTGTGTGTGTGTGTGTGTGTGTGTGTGTGTGTGTGTGTGTGTGTGTGTAGCTTATTTATCTACCTACCTATCTATCTACATACAGTATATAAGAAACGTATTGAAATATCACCAACTTAAAAAATATATTTCTACATCTATACACATCTTTATACCTCTATTAGTCATCTTTATCTGCATCGCTGTCCCAAACGTTCCTCTCTCCCTCCCTCTCCCTTTCTCTCTCTCCGTATTTCCGTCCCTCCCACCCTCTCTCTCTCTCTCTCGATACGCCATACACGAATGAATAAAATATAAACGCATCTAAACTCTTTTCCCTTTTAGTTTCCAATTCTAAGTGCTTTTCCCGATCCTTTTGCAAAAGCTATTACCCTCCCTTCCATTCTTAACGAGGCTGCGGGATGGCCTATGTACTTATTAATACGTGGTTAAATTATCATTATTCGTTGCTCATCCTATTTTATGACCTTATTTCTCTGTTTCTTGTCTTATTTTGTTCTTTTTTCCGGGTTATTCCTTGTTTTAGGCTTTTTTGTGCCTTTCTTCTTGTTTTCTATGTACGTATTTAATTACATCGTGTATTGTTCCGTGTCCTCATTTCCCTATTTATCGCCTTATTTCATTTTTTTTTTATTCCATATTCTTATTTCTTTATTTATTGCTTATCCTTAATTTCTCTTCTCATTCTGCGCAGGCCTTCTTTTTTATTCATTTCTATTCCAGGTCATTAAGCTTATTAACTGCAACTGACATTTCCTTTATATTTTTGTTTAGCTGTTTATTTATTTATTCTTTTTTTTTCAAAGAAAGGGGTGTGTGGTAAAAATAAGAGAAAATAAAACAGAAAGAAAGAAGGGAATAGAAAAAAAAATTAAAGGAAATAAAGGAAAAATAAAGGGTAGATTAGAGGGAAGAAAATAAAAAAATGAAGGAAAACAATATAATTAAAAGGAAGAAGCATGAGAGAAAAGAGAAAAGGGGGGATAAGGAAGAAAAAAAAGTAGACAGAAAGAAACAGAAGAAAAGGAATTAGGGATATAACCCTTTTTTTTTTTTTTTTTTTTATACACGTCTCTTGTTTTCCAAGCAATGAAGAATTTCATAATTCAAAGAACTGAAAAAAAAAACAGACAGAATACTTGTTGACAGCAAATAAATCCAATACCTTTTCAATAGTTCATAAAAAAAAAAGGTAAAAGATTAAAATAACTAGATATCTGTCGTCTAGCTTTCACCACTCATACTATATAATATATGAGACGTCACATTTATTTTTCTCTCTGTTTTTTATTCTGCCAATTCAAATATGCTCTGTAACTATAAATAATCACGTTTTTTTTTCTCCTTCCTTCTTTTTTACTATTATTTATTTTCTCTTTTCCCCCTGAATCAAGAAATTTTCACTTTAAAAAGATAATTTCAAAATTTTCCTTTGAAATCTCGCAACGCCGGCCATTTTTAACCTAATTTCCCGCGTAAATAATACGTCTTTTTCGCCATTTTTTTTTCTTCTCTTTCTCTCACTACGGTTGAGAATTTTCCCTTTTGATCGATCCTGCGAAAGATAGAATTTGCAAGTATGATTTCTTTGATTTCATTAGCCAGTTTCCATTGGTTTGATTTGAGAAAAATTTGCATAAATACGGTTCTTTGAGTTGGTAGGGGTGTGGGGTGGGGGAGGAGGGGGTGAATTAATGACTTTTAGAATTCATTTCCCAATATAAAGACGATGATAAATAATAATGAAATGGTGGAAAGGTGGAACTAAAAATTAAAAGAGATGGAGAAGGGTGAATAGAGAAGACGAAGAAAAAAAGATGGAGAAGAAGAAAAAGAGAAGGAGGAAAGAATGTTGAAGCAAAGGAGGAAGAGGGAGATGGAGGAGGAGGATGAAATAGAAAAAAAAAAAAATCCTTAATGAAGGATTAAAATAGGGATGAATGGGAGGAGAGAGTGAAGAACAGAAATATGAAGAGAAGAAACAAGGCATAGATACAAGCCGCGCCCCTGACACACCCAAACCCCCCCTACCCACTAATCACAGTCCCATTCCCTCTATGCACCCCCCCCTTCCCCTCCTCCCGTGTCCGAAAGTGCTCGTTGTTAATCATTTCAACTCTTCCCCCCCCCTCTCCGTTCCCCATATCAGCTTCCTTTCTCTTGCCTCCTCCTCTTTCCCCTTACTCTTGCCCTCTATTGCCACTTTGCTTTCTCCCTAGCTCTGTTTTCCTTTATCGCCTTTCCCTCCCTTTACTCTTGTTCTCGTTTATCCCTTCCCCTTCCCCTTCTCCTTACTCTTATGCTCTCTTGCCCCTTCCCCTTTCTTCTACTCTTGCCCTCTCCTGTTCCTCCCCCTTCCCCCTATTCTTGATCTCTTGTGTCTAACCCTTTCCCTCCAACCCCAAGTCTTCCCTCTCCTTCCCTTCCCCTCACCACCTCCTCCCTCTCCCCTTGTCGCTCCCCATTCCCCAACCACATCCTCCCTCCCTTCCCTTCCCCCTTAATCCTCCCTCCCTTCTTCCCCTTCCCTAACCCCCTTCTTCCCTCCCATTCCCCCTCCCCTCACCCCCCAACCCCACCTCGAAGGCAGCTCCCTGGAAAAGCTCGCCGAGGAACCTTCAGGAATTCGCTCAGCTGAGGATCTCGTGTCGCCCTCATGCTGTCCTTAGGCCGTCCTTTATTGCCATCCTGCCGTTGCCTGGCACATGAGAGGATCGCGTCTCTCTCTCTCTCTCTCTCTCTCTCTCTCTCTCTCTCTCTCTCTCTCTCTCTCTCTCTCTCTCTCTCTCTCTCTCTCTCACTCTCACTCTCACTCTCACTCTCTCTCTCTCTCTCTCTCTCTCTTTTCTGGTCTGTTTATCTGCCTCGTCTTTTTTTCTCTCTCTCAAATGCTTTTTCTTTCTCTTTCTCTTCCTCTCTCTTGTTCTCTTTCTCTATCTCTTTCTCTCCCCTTCTTTTATCTTTTAGTTCTCCTTTCCTTCTCTATCTCTGTCTCTCCCTCTACCGATCCGTTTATCTTCCTCTCCCTTTCCCCCTTCCTCTCTCTCCTTTCCACGTACCAGCATACCCGTCGCCACAGAATCACAACTTCGAGACCCTGTGAGTCAAAGCCCTCTGTGTAAATAAGAGATGAAGATGAATGGAAACCGTTCGTGAGGTTTGGGGCTTTTGTTTTTGTAATCAGAGGAGATTCCTTTCCTTTCTTTCCTTCGCTTAGGCATCAATGACCTGTCGGCATGATAGTTTCAGGAAATAAAGGGAAGCTTACCTGTGGGAATAGAGGTTCTGGAAGGAAAAGGTAAGAGAGGAGAAAACACTTACACGCACATGTGTATGCTCATGCACACATACACAAACGCACACGCACACACATACGCATACGCACACCCATACGCGAGCGCACACGCGCGCACACACACACACACACACACACCACACACACACACACACACACACACACACACACACACACACACACACACACACACACACACACACACACACACACACACACACACACACACACACACACACACACACGTGTGTATTTGTGTGCATATATTTATCCATCCATCCCAAACAGAAAGAAAAATCAGTAAGAAGGAAAAGGGAACACCAACCAGACGTTAACAAAATAAGCGCAGGCGGCAGGCACTCGCCCCACGCACGTTAAACACCAGCGCGCTCACAACTCCGGCTCTCCACGTGGGCGTCGTTAGCCTAAGCGTCTTAAGCGGAGCCTCGAGCCAAGTGCATGAGAGAGGGAGCGTGTTCGGGCCGCCTGCTGATGCCTTTCACGCCCCGACAGAAGCTCCTTCCTCGAGAGATCACAAGGACTAGTCCCCTCGTCTCTCCTCCGACCCTTGTCGCTTCTCATCCTTGCCTGGAGGACGAGGGAGAGGAGGAGGAGGAGGAGGGGGAGGAGGAGAAGAGCAGAGGAGAAAGGGGAAGAGAGGGGGAAAGAGAGGGCCACTCCAGAGCCGGAGAGCCATTCGCAGAAGCCGAGAGAACCTTCAGTAATGTAATAAAACTTGAATTTCCAACAGGTTGCAGCGCCCTCCGTTTGAGCCAGAGGACGGGGCGAGCGATCGATGTGTTTACATTTCGCTCGCGCGGACCCCTGGCGGCGCGGAATGAGGGCGGGGGAGAGGGGGAGGGGGAGAAGGGGGAAAGGGAAGGGGGGAGGGGAAGGGAAGGGAGGGAAGAGGGAAGAGGGAAGGGGGAGGGGGAAAGGGAAGGGGAAAGAGAGGAGAAGGGGGAGGGGGTAAAGAGGGGGTGGTAGAAGGTGTAAGGGGCAGTGGAGGGGGAAAGAAAGAGAGGAAAGAGAAAGGAGGAGAAAAGGGAAGAGGAGGAGTTACTATATGAAATTTCAAACGTAAAAAAGGTAAGAATGTGAAAAGGATATAAAGAAAAGAACAAGAAGAGAAAAGGAAGAGGAATAATAACAACAACACCAACAACAATAACAATGATAATAACAATATTATTCTTATTATTATTGTTAATAATAATAACAATAATAATAATAATATTATTATTATTATTATTATAATGATAATAATAATAATAATAATTATAATAATTATAAAAATAACAATACTAATAATGATGTTGATAATAGCGTTAATATTTATAATAATCGTGATGATAACGATGAAAAGAAGGAAAGAAAGGAAGAAAAAAAAAAAACACGAAGTAAATTTCATGCCGCAATGCATCACTTCTCTAGTTGCATTCATATTTAATTCGCTAAATTATCACAGTTCAACGGAATTCGTGACGTATGGGAAGATAGGAAGAGAGGCAAGGCGAAAAAAGCATATATCAAAACTCTTTATATACAAGTAATTACATATATATATATATTTTTTTTTTTTTTGTGGACTTTGACGAAAGATGTATCAGCAGATGTATTTCGAAAATGGAGTAAGATTTGAGTTTTTTTTCTCTCACTCTCTTTTTATTGTGTTCTCTTTTATGTCACCATTCAGTTGATATGATGATATGAGCAGTAAGGTAATATTCAGCCAGGAGAAGTAAATGATAGATACATAATTTTAGGATAAGGTAAAAGTAACAAAACATGAGATAAACGACTCAATGAAAAAAAAAACGAAAAGTACAGATCCGGGTAAAGGGTAATGAAATTAAACTTTTCTTCTTGCATCTAATTTATTTAGTTATCTCTCTCTCTCTCTCTCCTGTTGCACTTGATCCATACACGCCCAGACCTCATCTCCGGCCACTGTATGCGCCAACCTCCACAGACTCGCTATTGATGTCCCTGCAGTAGAAGATGATCCTGGTTTACTGCCCTGGCGAGTACCTCATCCAGAGGTCTTCTTCACTCCAACCTACAAGGCAGACCTTCCGCTCCAGCAAAAGCAACTAGAGGCCATCGCCAGTGTCTGCATTTGTTTCCGCTGCCCGCTACCTCTGCGTCGACGGCTCCCTGCAGGAGAGACGGGAGCGCAGTCTGTGCCGTGTTCTCCCCCTCTATGGAGCCGCCAGGGGGTGGCTGGTGGGTTGGCCGTAGATTACCCAACTCCTCAAGCTCTACTTACTGTGAGCTTCATGGCCTCCTGGATGCTGTCATTCTCCTCACTCTTGAGGAGTTGTGATCTGTGACTCCCAGTCTGCCCTTCAAGCCCTCACATCAGTAAGAACATTGTGTCGCAATGTTGTACATAAAATACTTTCCCAGCTCGCCACAGCCCACGATAGATCTCTTGTGCGCTTTTTATGGGTGCCTTCTCACGTTGGGCTCGCGGCCAATGAAACTGTGGAAAGTCTTGCTAAGACTGCTCGTGCCCTGGACATGACTGTTATACATGCCACCCCCTCCCTCGGTGTTACAGAAAATTATATACTCCGAATATCATGCCTTAATAGTGGATCTTGGGAATCTGAGCGTGATAGAAGTGTTTCCATTCAACACAACGAAAGTTTTGTGAACTGTGCACCATGGGCTCATGATACGCAGACACAATGTGGTGAGTGCGAGGCTTCGGTTGTGGTACCGGCCAGTGTGGCAGGTGTCTCAGGCAAAGGGCGTGCCCCATAATTGTGCGATCTTCCCAATGCCAACACTCTAGACCATCAATGTCTGGAGTGCCAAGTAGTGAAGGACTTGTTACCCCAAAGAACAAGATCTCATTTATGTTTACTTCCTGCAAGGTGATTATTTAGACACTATTCTTGTGAGTCATCCGTATTTTGGTGGATATTAGCCATGTTTATTTTTGTTTCTTTGCACGCGCGCGTGCGCGTGTGTGGGAGTGAAAATGTGAGTATGCATATTCATATGAATATGTGTATATATAGTTCACAATGTGCCCTGCGAGACACGGTCATGCAACTTATGTGCTTCTCTGTAATATTGTTTGTTGTCCACTAGACTTAATAAGTTTATCAAATCAATCTCTTGTTGCTTTCCACTTTCATTTCTACTCTTCTATTTTTCTCTAATGCTGTTTTTCTATTTCTATATTTCCTTTTTATTTTATTTTATTTTATTCTTCCATTTTCCTGTCCTCCAAATCTATTTCCATACACTATTTATTCATTAAATTGTTGCTCTTCTATTAATATTTTCAGTTCGATTTATCTATTCATTTCTTTTTTCCATTCTTACTAGTTATATATTTGTTTTGCTCATTGGGAAATAAGAATTGTTATTATGAAAGCAGAAATACAAATACAACGAAAAGAGAAAAATAGATAAAAAAATAATAATGTTCAAAGGAAGAAAGTGAAAATGAAAATGAATGAAAACTTTTGTTAAACTTTCTTAACAAATTTCTTTTTTGTTTAAGTATTTTATCATATTTGTTATCTTTTCTCTACTTCCATCTTTCTACATTTTTCTTTTCTCTTTCTTTCTTTCCTTTTCCTCTCAATTGTCAAGAATCTGAATGGGAAGAATGAAGAGAAAAAAGGGAAGAAGAGAAGAAACAGAAAACGTATAACAAGAAGAAGCAAAAGATGATGATGAACAAGGATAACAAACTGAAGAAAGTGGAAGAAGACGAAAAAGAAGAAATAAATATGAGGCTTTTATTAGATTCGAAAAGTTGATTCCAGTGGTTTATGGCGTTGGGGTGGAAGAGAGGGAGAGGGAGAGGGAGAGGGAGAGGGAGAGGGAGAGGGAGAAGGGGGAGGGAAAGGAGAAGAGGAAGAGGAAATGGGAGAGGAAGGGGAAAAGGAAGAAAGAAAGGAAAGGGAGGAAGAATAAGAGAAACATAGAAAATGCAAATGCAAATGAGGGGGAGGATGGGGAAAGGGAAGAGGAAAAGAAAAAGGAGGAGGAGGAAGAGAGGAAGAATGAGAGAGAGAGAGAGAGAAAAGTGAAAGCTAACGGAGGGAAGAATTGCAGACACAGATGAGAAAACGAAAGAGACACAGAGGAGATGAAGATAACGAAAAGAAAAGTATAAAAAAAAACAGAAAAGGTACGAACGAGGGATAGGAAGAGAACCGGACAAAATACAACAGATAAGAAAACGAGACAAAGAGTATGACGTAACACCATTGATCATGATTACCCATATGGAAGTAATATATTGCAATAAATCTCTTGATAATTGATAAAATAAATCACAACACAAAAAAATAAAAGGAAAATAAATAAATCGAGAGGTGGAGGATGATGATAACAGAAAGAAAATATTTCTATCCCGATGATTTATAGAAAAAGAGAGAGAGAGAGAGAGAGAGAGAGAGAGAGAGAGAGAATGATATGGGATACTGCACTGAATACATATATTCAGATACATTTTCACATTAAAAATAACAAAATGCTTTTCAAATAAAAAGCATCTTTTCGTATCTTTTAAGAGAAATAATTATGTGCTTTTGTTTTTGATTTTCAATGTTACTTT
Source organism: Penaeus monodon (assembly GCF_015228065.2). Taxonomy (NCBI): domain Eukaryota; kingdom Metazoa; phylum Arthropoda; class Malacostraca; order Decapoda; family Penaeidae; genus Penaeus; species Penaeus monodon. The sequence continues at coordinate 53,066,886 of NC_051392.1, forward strand.
TTTTTGTTAGAAAAGTTTCCTTATTATGTATGTCTTCTTCTGTGTCATTTTGCTTAAGTTACTGATATATTTGTCATATTTCTTTGTGCTTTATCGTTTTTTTTCTCCTATTATTCATAATTAATTCCATATCGTAGCTTCCTCAAAGCACGTTTTGGCAATGTCATGTTAAGACTTTGTGTTCGTTCTTACGTACGTTTTCACTAATTGCAAAATCATGATGTATGACTTAATAGGCGAATTAATCAGAGAGAGAAACAAGATCGTAGTAAAAACGGATTAATAACCCACAACGAACAAATAATGACAATAACAAAAAAAAGAAAGAAAAAAAAAAAACGTTATTAGAAATAATAATATCACTGGTACCTCTCCCTCTTCTTTCTTTCCTTCTTTCTTTCGTCCTTCCCCCTTCTGTTTCATTCGCCTTCGCCTCCTTTTCCCGATTTCCCTCTCTTTTTCCTCTATCTTTCCCCTCCCCACTCCCCTCATTCTTTCTATTCCTCTATTCTCTCCTATCCCTTTTTCCTCTCTTTCTCTTCCCCCCCCCTATTCTCTTTCACTCATCTTCCCCCTTTCCCCCCCCCCTCCACTTCTCTCCTTTTCTCCTCCATCCTTCCCCTTCCCTCTCTTCCATCCTTTCTATCATCTAATCTCCTATCTCCACTCCCTCTCACTCCTTCCCTCACATCTCTTCTACCTCCCCTATACTCGCCCCGCCCCCAATGCCCCAACCTTCTATTTTCCTCACTTTCCCCTCTCCTCTCCTTCCCTTTCCCCCTCCCCAACCCCGTCCCTTCATCTTCTACTCCTCATTTGCAAACCAAAAACCAATAAACAAAAACAAAGAGAGAGAGAGAGAGAGAGAGAGAGAGAGAGAGAGAGAGATGAGAGAGACGAGAGAGGGAGGGGCGGGAGGGGGAGGGAGGAGGGAGGGAGGGAGAGGGAGAGGGAGAGGAGAGGGAGAGAGAGAGAGAGGGGGGAGGGAGGGAGGGAGGGGGAGGGAGGAGGGAGGGAGGGAGGGAGGGAGGGAGAGAGAGAGAGAGAGAGAGAGAGAGAGAGAGAGAGAGAGAGAGAGAGAGAAAAGAAAAAAGAAAGAAAGAAAGAAAGAAAGAAAAAACGCTGATCCCTCTTTCCACAACGACCCCCCACCCTTTCTCTCTCTCTCACTCTCTCTCTATTCCCCTCATTTCCTTGTTTCTTACCCCCACCCCCTCCCTTCCGACATGCAAATAACAACTCGGTGGGTAATTATCGTGATTACATCATTACTCAACTTCCCCCTCCCTTCTCCCTCCCTCCCCCACCCCCACCAAACTCACCAACAAGGAGGCCACTTACTCTATAATTTGCACGCAGGGGTATGTATTTTTTTCTTTTTTTTCCCATTTTCCTCTTCTTTTTATTGCATCCCTTCATCCGTTCTTATTTCCTTTCCTCTTTTCACTTTTCTCCTTATCCTCTTCTTCCGATTAGAAAGAGGAGGAGGATTAGTTGAATATGGAGGAGAACTATAGAATGGGGGAAGAGAGACAAGAGGTAAGAAAGTGGATGCGGTAAAAGAGAAAAAATGTTACTTCCCTTTCTCTCTCTTCTTCAATTTTTTTTCTCTCTCTTTCGCCCACGCCGGTGTAAACCAAGCTTCTTTTACCTGCGAACAGAGAAATATTGCAACGTTAGAAGAAAAGTGGACACGGGTAAACGCACGGGAAAAGTGAGCGTTAGAAAATTAAATAATTATCTTTTTAAACAGACGGCAAAAATAACGAACAATCACCATCATGTTCAAATTATGAATACATACTATATAAACACCCCCCCCCACACACACACAAACACACACGAAATGTACATAAACATAAATATCTACACATTTATACAAACAGAATACACAGAAGAC
>NC_051392.1:53073785-53086302 GCF_015228065.2 Penaeus monodon
GTTATTAAACAACAGAAACATAAACTGTATAACAACAAAAATATCAACGCAAAGCAAAAAGGATATAAAGTAAAGAGTAGGAATTACAAAAACATAAAAACAAAAAAAAATCTTTATCCCTGACCAACGCAAGTAAGCAAACAAGGACACGAATTTAAAGATACAGGATTGATAACAAAAAAACGTCAACCCAAACAAATATATATTTTTTAAATTCCTGTTGCTCGCCAATGCCAGCCAGAAAGCAAACAGCAAAGTGAAATCAAAGAGACGAAATCATTAACAAAAATCTAAATCCTTTTCCTCGCCAACGCAAACCAGCAAAAAAGGACACTAAATAAAAAAAAACAATAGCAACAACAAAATTATGAACAAAAAATACCTTATCTAAAATCACAGAGACACCATTAACGTAAAAAAAAAACACCGACCCAAACAAACAAACAACAAAACCATAAACACAAGAAGTAAAATAAAATCCTTTCCCTCGCCCACGCAACCCATCACATTCGCAATCTATCTCCCGCAACAACAATCTATCGGAACTTCAAAGCAGCCTGTCGCAACTTCACAGTAACTCTCGTTAAAACTTCATCTTTTTGGGCTCCGAGTAATTGCAACTTTACTCGCCATTTATTACGTTATGACGCTGTGGTTTGGCATACGAACGGTTAGGCCTCACTTGGGTGTTCAGTAATGGTGTATGAATTCATCGCGTGATGTTACGAATATAGCGTATTATATAATACGTAATATATTACGTGTGGGGTGAATGTATGTTTCGGTGTATGTGAATAAGAGGGTGGAGGGTGAGGGGATGAGCATCTATGTGTGTGAATGAATATATAACTGACAGTGAATGATTGACTAAATCCGACACTATAAATCTGAATTGATGTGAATAGAAGAGCAAGTAAAAAAAAAAAAGAAGTGAACAAGTATTTTTCGCACACGCACATGTCACAAGAGAAAAACAAAGGAAAAGAATATCTTCAAAAACTCTCTCTAGGTCCAAGCCAGCCAAATTCACACGCCCCCCCCCCCCCACTAGCAAGGCATGTGTCGGGCGGCCACTTACATTAGCGTGATTAAAGGCACAGGTGAACTCCAGGAGAGACTCAGGGGCGTGGCCATTCTGAGTCGCGAGTCGCCTCAGGATAAACTTAGGGGAGTAAGGCTCGGTGAGTTCGAGCCGACGGAGAAGGTGATATCGAAGGTGAATTTCGAATAAGTAATGATTAATGAAAATGGGAATGCAGATTAGATGAATCAGAACCTCTTGAGAATTTAATGATTAAAATACAAATATTGGAAGAAATTACATTAAGGGAAGGGCAGACTTCCTTCTTGATTAAACGTAATCTCGCTTATCTGGCTGTATAAAAGCAAATTGCTACTCGAGAGATAATGAAATAAAGCAGAAGAGAACTGAAAAAAAGCATGCCATCTTTTACGACTTTGTTAGAAGTCTAGAACACTGGGAAATAGGGAAGGGGGAAGGGGGCAACCTGTGACAAACTATTCACTATTTATGCTTTACGAAATGTATGCAATAAAAACGGGAAGGGAAGGGAAGAGAAAGGAAGACATACAAAAATGTAGAATAAAAGAATTATGAAATAAAGAAAAAAAAAATTGATCCACCTTTTCTTTTTAAATCTAAAAGATTTTATAGAAAGTCTGCGTATTATATTTTCCAACCGGCCCCCTGCTTTTTAAAAAACATTTTAACAATATATTAGATGAAACAGAAAGCAAAAATTAAATTATCCAACCACATCCTGAAATCATACTTTAATTTCAATCTTTTCTCTTTAGGTTTTTTCCCTTCTCTTTTCCAAACCTGCCCATATCTATTTCATCTAAATTTAAAACAAAAAACACAGGCACAGAAAAGGGCCCAAAGGGGCCCGCACACCCACATCCCCCCAAAAACCCCCACACATACACTACCATACACATACAAAAACACACAAAAACCCCCACACACACACACACCCCACACACACACACACACACATAAAATTCCCCTCATCATAAAAGGGCTAACCCGCCCGGGGGCGAAAGGGGCCGCATCCCCCCCCTTCGTTTCCAGCCACGAGGATCCCTCGGGCGAGTCCCCCCGGGCGGGCCACACGGCCCCCACCCTCTATTTTCCCCCGACAGGTCTGGCGAGCTGCCCAAGCCCATGATCTCCTAGGACGTCCCCCCGGCCCTCCCCCAACCCAGGGTTTTCTCGCAAAGACAACCTGGTGGGGGGGGGTCGCCCCTTGGGGGAGGCGAGCTGGGTGGCCAAAATACCCTTTAGTTGGCGTCCCGGATTATGCAAGAAAACGGGTTCCCAGGGCCAGTCTCACGGTGAAACCCTGGTTGGGGAACACGTGGCCCGGGCCAACTGTAAACCCCAGACCCGACGAAGGGACTTTTTTACAAAGGCACAAGGCGAGATTTCCGCACTGGATAGCGCCCCAGGTTTCGCTTCCATAGAAAAAAACGGGGAATATAAAGGCCTTAAAGACCGCAGTTTTGGCCCTTCTCCATAGGAAACCGACATCCCCAAAACCCGCTCTTGTTGATCGAGTTCATGGTTTCCTTTTTCCAGACCAATCCGCCCTACTGACTTTCCCGGGTTCTGCCCCCCCCCAGAAAATATGGACAAACGCACCAAGGTATGTAAAACTTTCGGGTTGGACTTCAAACGCCCCTTCGCCGAAAACATGGATCGACGGGGAAGGGGTTTCCCCCCTAACACCCCCCAAAAGGGTTCCCTAAATCTTGGTTTTTTGGTCCAGGAGACCTCAAACCCTTTAGGGGCTTCGCCTCATTGCAAAATGCCCCAAAGACCCGCCACAAGTGACTCCAAGGTTTCAGATGGGTTTGGCAACACGCGGCAAATTCAAGGTCCGGGGACCTTAATTTGCCTATGTTGCTCCGCACGACTTTGGCTAGTAGCTCTCCCATTATCCAGTCCATACAAGTGTTAAAAAGTTGGGTGAAAGGGACACACCCGGGGGCCTCCCCCCTTTGAATTAACGGGAGAAATTTTCGAAAAACCCCCCACACACTTTCCCAGAACTTTGGGGTCCCATATAAGGCTTGCTATCGGGCCCAAATAATCTTTGTCGGAATTCCCCTAGCCCGGGTTTCCCCATAGCGATTCCCGATAAAACCCGAGTAAAACCCCCTTTCTTGAGGTCGATGTAGGCTCCCAGAAACCCACGCCCCCAAACTCAGGGACGGCTTTCCAAAATTACTCGAACGCGTAGTAAAAACGGTCTATTTGTGGACTTGCCAGGATTAAATCCGACTGCTCCTTCTCGGGTCCCCTAAAGAAAGGGGGGTTTCGGATCTTTTCAGAAGAATGTGACGGAACCTTGCCTGGTATGCTGAGCAATGAAAAGGGCCAAAACGGAAATTTTGCTACAGCCCCCTCGACCCCCCTTTCCCCCTTTCCCAGGGGAGGGATACCCCCGGCCCCCTCAGCAGGTTCAGGGGAATGGTACCAGACTGCCAAAGGGCAGTCAGGACTGTTTTCAGGCCCCGAGCCTGGGTTCCCCCCCGCCTTTAGCATTCGGGCGGGAAATTTCCCATATGCCTGCCGCTTTCCCACTCTTAAAGCTTGGAAATCGCCAGCCAAAACCTCTGTTAGGGTAGGGGGGTTTTCCTCGCTGATGGGGGGGGGCCCGGAAAACGGGCACAAAAGACATCGTTTTGCACCCAAAGCTAAACTGTTGGGGATCCCCCTTTGGTACAACTGTTAAAAATACCACCCAACGTTCACAAAACCCCCAACAGATTTTGGGGATGATCCCCCAAACCCCTTATGGGGAACTGCAGTCATCGGGGAGGAGGGCTTAGGGTTAAAGTTTTTCGGGGTTTGGGTGGGGGCAGGGCAAAAGGTCATTTACCAAAAATCCCTTTTCGACCTCCTCACCAAGGTTCCTGATGAACTTTTCCCCTTGTCCCTTCTCAGCGTGTCCAAAGGCCCCCTTGCCCCACCATGGAAGGGACGCAAGACGGGGATTCCCCTTTTGGGCCGAGCCTTGCGAAAAAACCCAAAAAAAGTGTCCTCTAATTTCCCCAGGGAGAGGGTTTTCCCCCCTTTTTTTCCTTGGGCCGAAGGCCTTTTGGACTCCTGACTGCTTCGGTGTTACGCGCTTGAAGGACTCCCCAGAGAAACGGGACCCGGGCGGGTTTTGCTGGTTTCTGAAAATGGGTTCCAGAGACTCCCCGTGCAAACCCCCAGGGGCCAAAACTCCTCCCCCCTTAGTCTGCCCAAAGGGAAACACCTTAGGGGGGGGCCACTGGGGGGGACGGGGAGTTTTAAAGTGGACCCGCAGGGTAGCCCCAAGCGCCTTGGTCGGGGGCCCAAAAAACCAGCCCCTCCGGTAAACCCTGCAGTTTTTGGGGGGAAACCCCTCCATCGGGGCCCTGACAAAAATTGGCCCGTTCCCCTTGCCATTTAAAAACCCCCGTATGCTGTACCAAAAGTCCCCGATGCAGTTGGAGCGCTGGAAACCAAGGACCCAGAGTTTCCTCTTTTTTCCGGGGACCTACCCGGGCCCCGGGGAGAAGGGGGCTATTCTCGCTGCTGGGATCAGTTTCCCGAGCCTTTGGGGGCCCGACAAAACATCTCGTAGCCGTTTCGGCCCACACCCGGGGAAAACCGCTTTTGAAGTCCCCCAAAACCCAAATGCAAATGTTCCCCGGGGGGGCAATCGTCGCCACAGATGCGATTTTTGGCGTGGGAACCCGCCTCTTTCACTTTCGGTTTTATGAAACTCAGAGGGCGTAACAGAAATAAGAGAAAATAAACCCAAAAAGCATGCTTCAGTCTCAATCCCAAATATACGCTCATCAACCGGTTCCCCCTCGACTACCGCAGCGGGAAGTCGATTTAGGGGGGCTATGGCTCCCCTGGAGGTGGTGACCTCGCTGCGGCCCGCCCCAGTGTGGGTGTAACCACCCCACTGATCGGGCCGCAAACCGGGGGTCTTTTCCACCCCCTGAGGGGGGCACCCCACCCCCAACCCCAGTCGCTTCAATTTCCCCGGGATAGCAGGGGAAACCGCTCACCCTGCCGCAAGGCCCGGATTTTCCCAAAGCGCCTACCCGGAAAGCCCCAAAGCCCTGAGGTTAAGCCTCGGGTGGTCACTCCCGGGTGCACGCCCCCCCCTCTGCCGCCCCCCCCCAAAAACACAGCCCCAGAAAAAGGGGGGGGTTCCGGCGGGGGCCCCCCCCTTCCACCTGGGGGGTTTCCCCGGGGGCTTTCCCCCCCAAGCTTCTTTGGGGGGGTTTGGCGCCTCCCCGGGCCCGCAGGGGGGGAAACGAGTAACTCTCCCCTCCAATCCTAACCCCGACTTTTGGGGCCCTTTCCCAGCGGGACCCACACCCCCGCCTTACTTGCTGGGTGGGAGGGGAACACCCCCCCCCCCAGCTTTTCCCTTTTTTTCAAAGACTTTTCCCCAGAGGGTCATTTCTGGGGGGAGGGGGACTGGCAAGGCCCCCACCTCCCCCGACCCCCCCCCATTTTCCCCCCGGGGGGCCCCAGGGGGCAGGATTTGGTACGAAGCCAGAGCGGGTCCAAACCCGTGGGCCATAAACTCCGTACCTCTGGGGCCCTCCTGCGCTCCAGATCCCCCACAATTTTTGCCTGGGACCGCAAGGTACCCAGTTACCCATGGGTGGCCACGAGGAGGCACTGCAGAAGTCTTAAAGATGGAGAGGCTGTGACCTGGCAGGGGAGACTTATGCAGAAGCTGCTCCCTTTTTCGCACTGGGCTAGCCAGGGGTGGAAGCTGCAAGCGAGAAGGCATGCAAGCACATATATATATATATATATATATATATATATATATATATATATATATATATATATATATATATATATATATACAACAGCTGGTCAATCAACAAGGTGAGCGCAGACAACTCAATTATACACCTGAATTCTCATCCTCCTCACCGCCCAAAGGGATGTGTTCTCATTAAACTAATAACAGATACACATTTACCAAACACGCTCATAACGATAACAAGAATATAAATAAACATTCGTAATCATAACCAGAAAATAAAAAACAATCAAGGTAAAACAGCTACACAGAATTAACTAATTTCCCCCAAAACGGACGAAGAGAACAGGAGGAGAACAAGCGAAGAACACACGAGAGAGGAAGGGGGGAGCTAGAACGGATAAATAACAGAAGGAAAACAGCAATAACGATGGGAGAGCATCTCGGAGAACTCCCCGCAGAACATTTCACAGAACACCTCCCACAGAACGTTTCATAGAACACCTCTCTCACAGAACATTCTCAACTGAACTATTAATGGTACCGTTCGAAGCTGTTCAGGTGGAATGGCGATAGATTACGAGCTTGTGTGACTAACTGTCAGGTGAAGAGGGGGAGGAGGAGAAAGAGGAGGAGGAGGAGGAGGAGGAACGAGGTGGAGGATAAAGAGAAGGAGGAGGAGGAGGTGGAGGTGGAAGCGGAGGAAGATGATGAGGGAGGAAGGAGGAGGGAGAAGGGGGAGGGGGAGGGGGAAGGTGATGATGAGGAGGAGAAGGAGTAGATGAAGAAGGAGAAGAAGGAGGGGGGAGGTGGGAGGAGGAGGAGGAGGGGGGAGGAGGAGGAGGAGGAGGAGGAGGAGGAGGAGGAGGAGGAGGAGGAGGAGGAGGAGGAGGAGGAGGAAGAAGAAGAAAGGCAAAGGGAAGAGGAAAAGGAAGAGAAGGAGGAAAAGAAGGAAAAGGAGAAGAAGAAGAAGAGTAGGATGAGAACAAGAAAAAAGGAGAAATAAAAGGAGGAATAGAAATAGGAGAAGACGAATGAAAATTAGGAGGAGGAGGAGAAGGAAGAAGGAAAAAGAGGAAGGAGCAGAAGGAGTGGGGAGAAAGAGAAGTAGGAGGAGGAAGTGGGTAGCTTAGACATCCTATTACCAGACCGGATGTGGTGGAAGAGCGGAAGAGAGAAAGGGGAGGAGAAGGGAAGGGGTGGAGGAGGAAAAGTGGGTGAGACAAGAGGGGAAGGGGGGTAAGGGAAGGGCTGGTAGGAGAAGGGAAGGGGTAGAGGAGATGGGAAAGCACAGAAGGAGAAGGGAAGGGATGGAGGAGGAGAAGTGGGTGAGAAAGGTGGGGGAAGGAAAGAGACGAAGATAATATTATCAATGGCGGTGATGGTAATGTTAATTTCTGTGCATTTCTACGGCAGATATAAACTTTGTTACAAAGTTATTATCAGTGCAAGGTTGAAGAGGAGAGAGGGATAGAACGGGAAAGACAGAGAGTAGAGAGAGAGAGAGAGAGAGAGAGAGAGAGAGAGAGAGAGAGAGAGAGAGGAGAGAGAGAGAGATAAGGAGAGAGAGAGAGAGAGATAAGGAAGAGAGAGAGAGAGATATATAAGGAGAGAGAGATATATATATATATAAGGAGAGAGAGAGAGATATATAAGGAGAGAGAGAGAGAGATATAAGGATATATATATATATATATATATATATAATATATATAGATAATGATATATATAGAGATAATGAAGGAGAGGAGAGAGAGAGAAGAGAGAGAGGAGAGAGTGAGAGAGAGAGAGAGAGAGAGAGAGAGAGAGAGAGAGAGAGAAGAGAGAGAGACAGAGAAAGAAAGAGAGAGGCAGAGAAAGAAAGAGAGAGGCAGAGAAAGAAAGAGAGAGACAGAGAAAGAAAGAGAGAGACAGAGCGAAAGACCAGACACAGAGAAAAAGACAAAGACAGAGACAGCAAAGACAGAGGAGTGGACTAAACAAAAACTGAAAAAAGAGAGAAACCAACAGAAAGAAGAAAAAGAAACCACGAGAGGAAGAAGGTACCACCTCGCTAATTAACCTTCCAGTGACGACCTCATAGAGCATCCTAAGTGAGCAATTTGGCGACAGAGAAACCACCTTCTTCATTCTTATTGATCACGTTCGTTTTTCATTCATTCATCTTTTAATTCATCCGCGGTGTATTTTTTGTTTTTTTTTTATCAAATTTCATCTTTATATTAATTTGTATTCCACTTATTACTGACATTTTATTATTATTATTATTATTATTATTATTGTAGTATTACTATTATTATTGCCATTATTATTGCTATTGGCATTTTCATCATTATTATTACTACTTCTACTACTACTACTACTACTACTATTATTATTATTATGTCATTACTGTTATTCTCATCATTATTATACTTATTATTATTACTACTAACATCATTATCCTTATTATCATTATCATTATCGTTATTATCACTATCATCATTATCATTATTACTATTATCATTATCTCCATCATATCAATATTGCAATTATCAGTATCATCATCATCATCATCCTCACTATCATAATCACCATCACCATTACCATTTCTTTACGACGGAATTTCAATCTCCTTTTGTTACTTCCTTCATTCCTTCCTTCCTTTCTTACTTCCTTTCTGCAGTCTTATCTCTAACCCTGAGACGTCGAGGTCAAACAAGGTCAACTCAACTCCATCAACCGGAGTTTCGTTACAACTTGAGTCACGCGAAGTTAGTTTGCGAGAGGGGTTGAAAAAGTGGGAAGGAAATCAAAAGGAGAGGAGAGAAGAGGAGAATAAAGATAAAAAATAAGGAATGAGGATAAGAGGGTGAGTAGATGGATAGAGTAACGACTCTCTCTTTACTCTTTTCTCTTTTCTTTTATTTTTTCTCCTCTTCTCATCTCTCTCTCTCTCGCTTGTTTCTCTCTCTCTCTCTCTCTCTCTCTCTCTCTCTCTCTCTTCTCTCTCTCTCTCTCTCTTTATCTTTCTTCCTATCTCTATCTCTGTCCTTGTCTCTGTCAGTCTGTGTGTGTGTGTGTGTGTGTGTGTGTGTGTGTGTGTGTGTGTGTGTGTGTGTGTGTGTGGGGTGTGGGGGTGGTGTGTGCGTGTGTTGTTGTGTGTGTGTGTGTTGTGTGGTGTGTATGTGTGTGTAGTGTGTGTGTGTGTGTGTGTATGTGTGTGTGTGTGTGTATGTGTATGTGTGTGTGTGTGTGTGTGTGTGTGTGTGTGTCTGTCTGTCTCTCCTTCCACCCTCGTTATTTGTACATCTTGCTATATCCTTTATATCTCACCGAGAGCCTTTGTGTCGTTTGTGAATCAACTGAGAACAGCGCGAAATGTAATAATAGCTGATCTTGTTTGGTGTAAAATATTAGAGAAAGAGATTGACATCAACTATCTCTGATCATATGTCTCTCTTCTTCCTTCCTTCTCTCCCCCCTCCCTCCCTCCATGCTCCTTCTCCTTCCCACCTTTTCCTCCCCCTCTTCCTCCCCTCCCTTCTCTCCCATATCTTTCTCCCTATTCCCCTCTCTCTCCCCCATCCTTCTCCTTCGTCATTGTTCCCTCCCTTTCTCTCATCCCGTCTCTCCTCTTCCTTTTTCTCTATCTCCACCTACTCTCTCCCCTCCTACTTCATCCTCTTCTCTCCCTCTCCACTATATTTCACTCTCTACTTTGTCCCCTCCTCCCCTTTCCCTCTTTCCCCTCTCTCTCCCTTCCTTCCCCTCTTTTTCATCTCCCCCTCCCTTTGCTCCCCTCTCTCTCTCCCCACTCTTAATCTCTCCACCTCCTCTTTCGCTCTTACCCCCTCCCCTTCGTCTCTCTTCCTCCTTCCCCTCCCGCTTCTCCTCCACCCCCTTCGCCTCTCCGTCCCCTTCCCATCTCCCTTTTTTTTCTTTTTCCGGCTTTATTGCAAAGAAAGGTCAATTTAACTAATGACGTAGGACACATCAGGTCACGCACCGGTTCGCTTCAGCTCGCCGTAATTGGGGATTGAAATTACGTAGATTACGATGAGGGATTCTTTTTTGTGTCGTTCTTATCGCTCACTCGCTCTCGCTTTCGCTCTCTCTATTGTTCTGTCTGTCTGTCTGTCTGTCTGTCTGTCTGTCTGTCTGTCTGTCTGTCTGTCTGTCTGACTGTCTGTCTGTCTGTCTGTCTGTCTCTCTCTCTCTCACAAGTATATAACCTTAATTCAAAGAATACTAGTAACGACAATAACAAAATCAGGAATAGCAACAACAACAATAATAATGATGATGACGCTGATAATGCTGCTGCTGCTGACAATGATTATGATAACAACAACAACAGCAACAATAACAACAACAAAATAATAATAATAATAATAATAATAATAATAATAATAATAATAATAATAATAATAGTAATAATAATAATAATAATAATAATAACAATAATTTATAATAGTAACAATAATAATAACAACAACATTAACAATAATAATAATAAAACAACAACAATAATATCAATGATGAGGTGTGATGATGATAATAACAAGTGATGGTAATAAATGACAGTATCAGTACACTTCATAAGGTATACAAACTCTTCATCCCTTTATCCTACAAAGAATACTACTTCTAATAGAAAAAAATATATATATAATAAAAAAAAAGAAACAAAAACGAATTAAAATCGCAATAATCAGAAAGCGAATCAATAAATAAACGCACGAACACCGACCACACTTAGTATCCAAAACTCCTTATGGCTTTCGATCCTCTTTATCACCTCAAAGAAATCATCCCCTCTTTTCCATCTTTTCAATCCTACAGAAAGGCCTCGTCTATCCATCAATCCAAACTATCCATCCTCCCTCCCCACCCTCTCCCCCTCCTCCCCTAGAAAGGGAGATGAAATTTCCCTCTCCCGTTCATTGAAGTTTCGAAATTATAAGGGAAAAAGGGAAAAAAAAAATCGCAAATTAGCAGTGATCCGCGCCCGGTGTCAGGTCCTGGTAATTCGCTTATGTATGGAAATGAGCTGGGGTGGTCGGAATCTATGCGGGGGGGGGGGGGGGAGGGAGGGTGAGGAGGGAGGGAGGGGGGGAGATTGGAGGAGGGAGGGAAGGGAGATGGAGGAGGGGGAGGGAAGGGTGAAGGAAGGGGGGAGTAGAAGGATAGGGAGGGGGAAGGGAATGGAGGATGGAGGAGAGGAGGTAGATGGAAGGAGGGAGGGAGGAGATGGTGGAAGGAGGGAGAGAGGTGGGGGAATTGGGGGAGATAGGTAGGGGAAAGTTTGGAAATTTGGGGGATGATGGAAGTGGTGTGGAAGGAGAAGGGAAGAGATGGAGGAGGAGGAAATTGGGGGTGAGATTGGGGAGATGGAGAGGAGAAATTTGGGGGATTTTGGAAGAGTAGGAGGAAAGGGAGGGGAGAGGGGATTGGTGGAGAAGGGAGAGAGGAAGGAGAGAGAAAATTGGGAGATTGATTGGTGAAGAGGGGAGAGGGAGAGAAGAAAGTGAGACACGGAAGGGAGGAAAAGAGGGTGAATGGGAAAAGAGAAGGAGGGAGATAGGGTGAAAAAAAGGAATGAAGAGAGAAAATAGTGAAAAGAAGGGGCAGGATGGCAAGGAGGGAGAAGGAAGATAGAGGGGAGGATGGGAGATAGGAGGGAAAAGAGAAGGGAAAAAGATGGAAGAGAGGGAGGGAAATAAATGGAAAATGGAAATGAGGCAGAAAGAAGAGGGTGAGAGGTGGCAGACAAGAGAGAAATGAGGAGGTCGTAATCTGTGCTGTAGAGGGAAGTTTTTGAAGACGAAGAGAGGGAGAAGAGGAGGGAGAAAGGTGAAAGAGAAGAAAGAAGGGCGAGAGGAGAGGTCGCAATCTAAGAGAGAGAGAGAGAGAGGGAAACAGACAGGCAGACAGACAGACAGAGAGGGAGACAGACAGACAGAGAGAGAGAGAGAGAGAGAGAGAGAGAGAGAGAGAGAGAGAGAGGAGAGAGAGAGAGAGAGAGAGAGGGGGAGAGGGAGAGAGAGAGAGGAGAGAGAGAGAGAGAGAGAGAGAGAGAGAGAGAGAGAGAGAGAAGGAGAAGAGAGAGAGAGAGAGAGAAGAGAGAGAGAAGAAGAGAGAGAGGAGATAATTGACTTTGTAGAGTATGAGAGAGTTTGTTAGAGCCTAAGAATTGACTTTGCGTATGTAATAGGGATTGTAATATAGCTCCTAAGAGGGCATCGGGAGAGCAAGAAGAAGGAAGGGAGAAAGCAGGAAGAAAGGAGGGAGAGAGAACTAGCGGAAAAGAGGACGACAGAATGGGTTTAAAATTGACTTTGCCTTTTTGTTTGTTTGTTTGTCTGTTTGCTTCTCGTTGCAACGCCCCTGAAGCTGCTGTTGTGACTGCAATAATTTCCCTCGACTTGAGTTTCACGACTCCTTATAGGAAGAAAGAGAGAAAGGGACTTTTTATACGAAGAAAGGGAGAAAGAGAGAAACAGGACGAATATTTATTTGAATATTTGTTTGTGCTTCAATCAGAATCCTTATCACAGCTGTTATCATATATATTCTTTCAGGTATGGATTGTATTCTGGCAACTGCTTTGGTTTCGTGAAGCGCAGGGTACGAGGGATGGGAAATGTATATTAAAATGCAGGTGTGAATATCGCAAGTTTAATGTCATCCGTGATAAATAATTGATGTAAATAAACAGGAAGACACAATACACCCAAAAA
>NC_051392.1:53086402-53094527 GCF_015228065.2 Penaeus monodon
GGGAAAAAAAGGGGGGAAAGGGGGGGTGGAAAAGAAAAGGAAAAAAAGGGAGGGAGGGAAAATTGGGGGGGGGGGTGGGAGGAAAGGGGGGTTTTGGGGAAAAGGAAAAAGGGGAGGGAAGAAGAGGGGGAGGGAGAAAGAAGGAAAGAGGAGGCTAAGGCGAGGGGGAAATTTTTGAACCCCGAAAGGGAGGGGAGAAGGGGAGGAGAAAGGGAAAAAAAAGAAAGAACAGGGGGAAAGAGGGCAACACCCGAAGAGAGGAGTGGAGAAGAGAGAGAGAGAGAGAGAAGGGGGGGGAGAGGAGGAGAGAAGAAAAGAGAAGGGGGAAGGGAGGAGGGAGAAAAGGAGAGGGAGAGAGAGAGGGAGAGAGAGAGAGGGGAGGGAGGGGAGAGAGAGAGAGAGGGGGGAGAGGAGAGAGAAGAGAGAGAGAGAGAGGGGGAGGGAGAGGAGGAGGGGGGAAGGAAGAGAGGAGAGGGGAGAGAGGAGAGGAGAAAAGGAGAGAAAAGAGAAAAGGAGAGAGAGAGACGAGAAAGGGGAAGAGAGAGAGCAGAAAGGAGAGAGAGAGAGAGATAGAGAGGAGGGGAAAAAGAAGAGAGACAGAGAGAGAGAGAGAGAGAAGGGGAGAGAGAGAGGGGAAAAAAGGGGGTTTGGAGAGAGATGGAAAGGGGAGGAGAGAGAGAGAGGGGAGAGAGAGAGAGAGAAGAGAGAGAAGAGAGAGGAGAGAATAATTGACTTTCGTATGGTAATGAGAGGATTGTAATATATGCTCCTAAGAGTGGGCATTACGAGGGAGAGCAGAGGAAGAAGGAAGGGAGAAAGCAGGAAGAAAGGAGGGAGAGAGAACTAGCGGAAAAGAGGACAGAATGGGTTTAAAATTGGCTTTGCCTTTTTTTTTTGTTTTTTTTGTCGTTTGTTCTCTTTGCAAGCCCTAAAGCTGCTGTTGTGATGCAATAATTTCCCTCGACGAGTTTCACGATTTTATAGGAAAAGAAAAAGAGAAAAGGGACTTTTTATACGAAGAAAGGGAGAAAGAGAGAAACAGGACGAATATTTATTTGAATATTTGTTTGTGCTTCAATCAGAATCCTTATCACAGCTGTTATCATATATATTCTTTCAGGTACAGACTGTATTCTGGCAACTGCTTTGGTTTCGTGAAGCGCAGGGATACAAGGGATGGGAAATGTATATTAAAATGCAGGTGTGAATATCGTTAAGTTTAATGTCATGCCGTGATAAATAATTTGATCGTTAAAATAAACATGGAAGACACAAATTTTTAAGCACACCAATAAATGATTAAATTTTTATATACTACACAGTTAAAAATAAAAGGTGTCACGCACGCACGCAGCACACACACACCACAGACACACACACACACACAACACACCACCACCCCACACCACAACACACACAACAATATATATAAATATATATAATAATATATATATATATATAGAAAATAGTAGTAGATAGATGATAGATATTTTACAAAATATACTAAAAAAATTTTACAATATGTGTTTTTTTATATATGATATATATAAAAATATATATATATAATATAATTTATTAAAAATACACACATGTTATAGTATATTAATATAGATACCATATATAATGTAATTGTATAGTATTATACATACAATGTATATGATAATGTTTTGATAATACATACCATATATAATTTTATTATGTATATGTATAATACATACCATATTTATAATATATATATATATATATATATATATATATATATTATTATGTATGTATGTATGTATGTATGATGTATGTATGTAATGTATGATGTATATATATTATATATTTTATATATATATATAACATCCTTTTATATTAATTTTAAAATAACATAATAATATAATATAAATTAATATAAATATATATTTTTATATATTATATATATATATTTAAAAACACACAAACCCCCACACACACACACACACACACACACACACACACACACACACACACACACACACAATTTTTATATATATTATAATATAATATATATATATAATTACACACAGCACATCACATAATACACATATTCCTATCAATGTGTGTGTATGTTGTGTGTGGTGGGTGTGGTGTTGTGTGGTTGGTTGTGTGTTTGTGTGTGTGTGTGTGGGTGGTGGTGTGTTTGTGGTGTGCGTGCCTGCGTGGTGCTTGCGGCGGCGGGGTGCGTGGTGGGGGTGCGTCACAGACCCCATTCACACTTCACAACATAAGAGGGATATAGGTCCACACACGCATGCACAAACTAATGGCTGCGACAACAAAATAAAATATATACACATATGTGTTTATATATATGTATAATTATAAATTTTTAAAATATATAATATTATATTATACATATAAAAAATGTATATATGTATATGTATATATAGATACCATATATATATGTATATGTATATAACAACCTATGTTATGTATAATTTTATAGTATATATACATACCCCTATTTTATAGAATATGTATATGATATATTTCATACAATATAATATAATAATATAAAATAATATAATATATTATAATTATGTATGTAGTATGTATGTAGATATATTATAAAATTTTATTATAATATATATATATATAAATACATACTAAATAAACACAACAACACACACAACACACCACACACACACACACACACAACACACACAAAACACACACACAAATTATATAATAATAATAATTATATTATATATATATATATAATTTTATTACACACACGCACAAAACCTATAAAACAAATAAAACCCTAGACATGTTTTTGGGGTGTGTGTGGTGTTGTTGTTGGGGTGTGTGTGTGTGTGGTTTTTGGGGGTTTGGGGTGTGTGGGGTGTTTGTGGGTGTGTGGGGGTGTGCGTGCGTGCGTGGGGGTGCGTGCGTGGTTTGTGTGTGTGTTCGTAGGCAAGTGCGTATCACACACAAACATGCGCGCGCTGAATAATAGAAGTACACATACACAGACACATGCACACTTCACACACACATAGAGGGCATATCAGGTCCACACACGCATGCACAAACTAATGGCTGCGACAACAAAATCCCAACTTTGACGAGGATAATGCACTCTTTATTCGGCCGAAACGAGTCGCAAATAAGGGCGGAATTGCAAAATCGATGATGCCATTCGGGGTCCTGTGAGGTTAGGGAAATGGGCGGTGAGAGAGAGAGAGAGAGAGAGAGAGAGAGGAGAGGAGGAGAAGAGGAAGAGAGAGAGAGAGGGAGAGAGAGGGAGAGGGAGAAGGGGGAGAGAGAGGAGGGAGGGGGAAAAAGAGAGAGAGGAAAGGAGAAGAAGAGAGGGAGAGAAGAGAGAGAGAGAGAAGGAGAAAGGGGGGAGAGAGAGAGAGGAGAAAAGGGGGGGGGGAAGAGAGAAAAGAAAAAGAAAAAGGGGGAGGGGAGATTTTAGAGAAAGCGAGATGGGATTATATATATATATTTTTATATAATATATATTATAAATATATATATATATTATATATATATTAATATATAAAAGGGGGAGAGAAGAGAGAGAGAGAAGAGAAGAGAGGGGGAGAAGAGGAGAGAGAGGAGAAGGAGAGAGAGGAAGAGAGAGAAGAGAGAGAAGAGAGAGAAGAGAGAGAAGAAAGAAAGAGAAGAAAGAGAAGTAACCTGATAAAGAGAGAGAAAACAGTTTTGTGTATGACTACTAACATATGGATGAGTAATCAGGGAGTCTGCATCAAGTAAAAACAGACTGGCGTTGACTCAAAAAGTGTTAAAAGTGTCTACTCATTTTCAGGAGTGAAGCAAAGGGCGGAAAGGACCGATTTACGTATTCATCGAACGTACGTACGGCGCAGATTCACGTGCAATAAGTACCTGTGATGAAATATGTTCCTGTGAAACGATCACAGGCCGTGTGGCAGCGAAAACAAATATTTAATTCAGATATTTGGGATTATTGCATCATCCTCTCTCTCTCTCTCTCTTTCTCTCTCTCTCTCTCTTCTCTCCTCTCTTCTTCTCCTCTTCTCTTCCCTCTCTCTTTCTCGCTCTCTCTCTCTCTCTCTCTCCTCTCTCCTCTCTCTTCTCTCTTCTCCCTTCATCTCTCTCTTCTCTCTCTTCTCTTTCTCTTGAACCCATGGCTTCTGATTTGAATTGTCCCATCAAACATTCAAAAGGGTTTATTTTCCTCTATTCTGAAAAATGAATTGCATCTTTCAATGGAAATTATGCCTTATACATTTGACCATTGAATCGTCCACAGCCCTGTCAACCTTGACGTATTTCTCTGTATATTTATAGATTTTTTTTGCGTAATTCAAGTTCGATACTCACTTTTATTGTGGTTATTTTGGGACGATTTGTAATAGTAGTAGTAGAGTAGTAGTAGTAGTAGTAGTAGTAGTAGTAGTAGTAGTAGTAGTAATAATAATAATAATAATAATAATAAAAAACTGTACGCATAATAAAAGATGATATCTGCACTGTCATCATCACGCGTCCTTTGTCAAGCCCAAAAAATTTATCATAAGGAACATTTTTGTCTTCATTTAGAGGCCCTATCTGCTCTCTGACTTGAAATCTTCCAGAAATTCCTTTGAGTATATATCTTTCCGCTCTTCGTAGACATGGCGATAGTGCTGGAAAGAAGTTTGCAAGATCCGACATCTTTAATCTTTTGGAAAAGTTGATAAAAAAAATTTATAATTCCTTTCCATTAATCAGCCTCGACGTTTGTGCAATATCGAGGCAATATTGCGCTGCGCTGTGCATTTCAAGTGTTCGTAATGAATCGCTTAAGACATGCGGTGGTTTATAATTTCTCATAATTAGATCCTTAACGAAAAGGCTCATCTATCTTAAGAATTCTATACCACCGATGAAAAATCCTAACATGAACATATCTATATAACTGTATTTTCTATCTCATATCTCGAATAACTAAGCCTATCTGTATTTGTCAGATTAGTTAGTGTATTTCTTTCAGTATTCCCTCTTCCTTCGTCTTCTCCTTCCTTTATATGTGTGATAAGGAGGAAGGAAGCCTGGAGAAATTTAATGATATACTTAAGTGTCCTTCATTTCATATTCTTTAATCAGAGCTTTAAAAATTCCGAAATCAATTAAGTGGTTACGTATTACAACTCCGGAAGCACTAATGACCTATTCACTTTGTTACATACACACCGTATGTGTATTTCCTCTATCTAATTAGCATAGACAGAATCTCCTACTTACAAACATCTATCGTGTGTGGATTCAGAATGGAAAAAAAAACGGCACATCAGATATTATTTCGTGATTCTTAGATGCCTGTTCACGTGACAAGTGAAATGTATAATCTAGTTTTAAATTAGGCCCTTTTGTTTTCTGGTACGTTTTTTCCCCGTATGTATTATAAGGAAGTTTGTTTACAGTTACAGCTGATTATTATTATTACTCACATATATCGCGTCCTTTATCATTTGATTAATTGTGTTTGTTTACGATATTTTGGGTTAAACTTTTTTTCCCCTTATTTATAGTAAAATAAATTTTATTTCTTTTGATATATGTTAAACACAATGTTGCAGGACATATAACATTCACTGTTTTTAAATCTAATTTACTTTCGATTAACAATTTGCAAATTAAAATAATTCATATGTATACAAACAAGTTTTAATTGTTCGATATGAACTAGTGTATTATACCATTTACGATGGACTTACGATGCGCAAATTCAAATTAATTCATAACTTTCTACGAAATACAAGAAATTAAATTAACCATTTATTCGAACTTTCATTTCTGAAATGAATTTATGCTGATGTATATCCATATCTATACATTTATACAAACACACACACACACACACACACATATGTTACCAGCCCCACCCAACCGCAAACCATAACAAACTATTTTCCCTTTTAAAAATGGTTTCTGTTCCCCCGCAATTCCAACCCCCCCAAAAATTTGGGACATTTCCCAAACGCGTTTAAAGGGCCCGTGAGCGACGTGGGGGAGAATTATTAGGGGAAATTTTCAGGGATTCTTGTAAACCATTTGCTTAAAATAAGTTCTGGATCTTCTTGTGTGTGATGCCAGAAATACCCAAAGCCTAATTTGGCTTATTATCCCCCTTGATTTAGTTTGTTATGAATGATAGAAAACATTAATGATTTAACTTTGTGTTTTAACATTTAAAATTTCAGGGTCACTAAAAACCCTCTATATATCTAATAAACATGTGTGTTATAAATATAGTTATATCATATATATATAGGATAAAATAGATAAATAAACGATTTTAAAAAATTTAAAAATATAATATAAGTATATTAGAATATAAATATAAATTAAAACAGCAAAACAACACAAACAAAACACATACACACAACACGAAACAAACAAACATACAAACAAACACACAAAACAACAAAAATAATAAAAATTATAGAAATAAAATATAAATAAATAGAAATTAAAATAAAGAAAAATAAAATATATAACACATACAAAAAACCACATAATCTACAAAAAAAAAAATTAAAATAAATAAAAAAAAAATAAAGGGACAATAAAATATATACAACAACATATAATAAATATATATATAATATATTATTAATAAAATATAAATATACAACACAACACACCACACCAACATTTTATTAATAATATTATAATATATATATATAAATTAATATAAACATAAAACATAATAACATATACAAACACACCCCCAAATTAATGTATATATAAATATATATATTATTATATATAAATATTTTATATATATATAAATATTCCATAAAAAAACACATAACACCAAAAAAACCCCGAGCAGCATTTCTGATATTTATAATAAGGACAATACGCCGAAGGAACAGAGAAAAGAGAAAAGACCGAGGTTGCGTGAACAATCCATCTAACTTTTTCCACAAATCAACGTCCAGTTTCCAAAATATATCGCTCATTTTCCCAAACCCTTTCCCATCAGAAAAAAAAATTAATATACCAACCCCACGAACTCAATTTTTTTTTTTTTTTTTTGTAAACCTCACACCAGATTGAGAAACGAGATACGTCCAAAATCCACCAGAAAAAAAATATGTAGAGAAAAAAAAAACACTCACAAAAAAAAAAAAACAAAATAAATAAAAAAACAAAGCAAAACATATTTGGCAACTGAGGTAAAAAAATTTTCCTGAACTTTTCGTTTGGGACAAGGGCTGTTCCGGGGCCGAGTTAGTTCACCAGTCTGTACATTTTCCTTTTTAAAAAATTACACTGTCGTATTATAATTTTTTTTTTGCTTTGTTGCTTTGGGTCTTGATTATTTGAGTCAACAATGCTTACTTACTTATCTATTTACGATATACTGTTATTGGATTTAAGTGTTTATTATCGTTATTTTGCAGAATGAGGGAGAAGAAAAGAGAGACGGAGAGGGAGAGGGAGAGGGAAAGAGAGAGAAAGAGAGAAAGAAAGAGGAAGAGAGGAAAAAAAGAGAGAAAAAGAGAGGGAGAGGAGGGGGAGAGGGAGAGAGGAGAGAGGAGGGGAGGAGAGGGGAGGGAGAGGGAGAGAGAGAGGAGAGAGAGAGAGAGAAGAGAGAGAGAGAGAGAGAGAAAGAAAGGGAAAGAGAGAGAGCGAGAGAGAGAGAGGAGAGAAGAGAGGAGAGAGAGAGAGGAGAGAGGAAGGGGAGAGAGGAGAGAGAGAGAGAAAGAGAGAGAGAGAAGAGAGAGAGAGAGAGAGAGAGAGAGAGAGAGAAGAGAGAGAGGAGAGAGGGGAGAGAGAGGGAGAGAGAGAGAGAGGAGAGGAGAGAGAGAGAGAGAGAGGAGAAGAAGGGGAAGGGGAAAAAGAAGAGAAAGAGAGAGAGAGAGAGAGAGAGAGAGCGGGAGAGGAGAGGAGAGGGGAAGGAGAGAGAGAGAGGAAGAGGAGAAAAAGGGGAGAAGAGGAGAGAAAAAGGAAAAGGGGAAAGGAGAGAGGAAAGAGAAGGAAAGAGGAGGAGAAAGAGAGGAGAGAAAGAGAGAGGAGGGGAAAAGGAGAGGGAGGAGAGAGAGAGGAGAGAGAGAGGGGGGGGGGGGGAAGAGGAGAGGAGGGGAAAAAGGGGGGAAGGAGGAAAGGAGAGAGAAGA
>NC_051392.1:53094627-53099627 GCF_015228065.2 Penaeus monodon
AGAGGGGGAGGAAAAAGAAGAGAAAAAGGGAAAAAAAAGGGGAAAAAGAGAAAAAGAGAAAGAGAGGAGAAGAGAGAGAGAGAAGAGAGAGAGGGGAGGAAAGGAAAGAAAAAAGAGAAAAAAAATAAGGAGAGAGAGAAAACGAGAGAAGAGAAGAGATAAGAGAGAGAGGAGAGAGGAGAGAGAGAGAGGAGACAGAGAGGGAGAGAGAGAGACAGAGAGAGAGAGAAACAGAGAAAAGAGAGAGAGAGAGAGAGAGAGAGAGAATGAGAGAGAGAGAGAGAGAGGAGAGAGAGAGAGAGCGAGAGAGAGAGAGAGAGAGAGAGAGAGAGAGAGAGAGAGAGAGAGAGAGAGAGAGAGAGAGAGAGAGAGAGAGAGAGAGAGAGAGAGAAACAGAGAGAGAGAGAGAGAGAGAGAAACAGAGAAACAGAGAGAGACAGAGAAACAGAGAGAGACACAGAAACAGAGAGAGAGATTAAGAAAAGGAGAAAAGAGAGAATAAGGAAGAGAGAAGAGAGAATGAGAAAAAGAATAAACAAAAAAAAAGCGAGAACGAGAAAAAAAGATAAAGAAAATGAGAGAAATGAGAAGATGCTGCTTGTGACATTCCGACTTATCTCGATCTTCAAAGACACGGTCTGACATTTGAACTACAAGTCCCGGATGTGGGGTTTGCAGAGAGGAAGGGAGGGGGGGGGGGGGCGAAGTGAGTAGAGACGAAAAATGAATAGGGGGGAGAGGGAATGGAAGATTGATAAACAGAAAGATAGAAGGTGAGGGGAATAGGAGAAGGGAATATAAATGTGGAGGAGAGAGGAAGAGAGAGGATGGTGGAGACCGAAGGAGGGGGAGTAGATATGAGGAAGAAGGCACAGGAAGAAGAGATGCAAGAAAATTTTTAAAAAAAAAGGTATAGAAGAAAAGACGAAAGAAAAATGCATAAACCGAGGAATTAAATCAAACAAAAATAAAGAGAAGACATGTGAGGCAAGAAATTGAAAGGGGAGAAGGCACAGAAGGCGAGTAAGTGGAAGGGAGAAGGTAGGGAGAAGCACATAATGGAAAGGGGGAAAAGGGAGAGACGGAAGGAAAATGGGAAAGCAGGCAAGTGGAGAAAGAGAAGGGGAATAGGAAAGGAGGAAAATTACTTACGCAGTTTGGTAAACCGTAAAAGAAAATAGAAAAAATCTAAAATAACGAAAAGAGGATGATAAATATAAAGAAATGTAGAGACATTTGAGAGAAAAACGAAGAAAGTGCAATGGTGATGAAAGAAAAGTGAAATCAAAGGAAATTACGTCAAACACAACGGAAATAAGAGATATAATAGCATTTAGACCTACGCTGAAACAGTAACGGTACTAAATAGTCGACTGAAATAAAGAAAACAAGAAGATAATGAGATGGATAAATAAGGAGAACGAGATGAGACTGAAATGATCTTATCAGCTAAGTATCTACGCCATAAGCGGTTCCTACAGGTTCCTCATGACCAGCTGAAAAGAGCGGATGAAAGAAGGAACCCTCGCTTATGCAAATGAACGTACGAAACAATAAAGGAAGAATGGCTACGTTCCCTACTCTATGTTCAGATAACTGACACGTTCTCTTTCACTATTAAGAAATCATCCTCATCATCATTATCATCTACCTCGATCTGCGCTCCAGCCTTTCGTGAGAGTGAGAGACGGACGGGAGAGGTTATGGGAATCTGAGCCTTATTTCACCTGACGATAAGGGAGAGAAAGGGAGGCTCTCAAGAAGAAACTGTAATTGCCTGGTCGTCGAAAGCAACACTCACGAAACTTAATAAAAATTCATTGTATTTTAATGTCGTTGATGGTAAATGCCGTCGTTATTTTTTTATTGTTTCTTTTTATTACAAGGGCGTTTTTCAGCTCTCGTAAAACTTATCTTCTCCGTAACAGTAACAACAACATACACATCATATACGAGATTTGGAGGTAATAAAATGTACATATAAAAAAGAAAAGAAATATATATAAATGTATTTTTATATCGCTGGTGATAAATGCCGTCTTTATTGTTCTATTACATTCTACTAAAAACACTTCTTCAGTTCTTGCAGAGCTTATCAATTCCTCCACAGCCATCATGCGAAATTCACGAGCTTAATTCTCACAGACTCTCTCTCTTAAGTGTGTCTCAGACGCGTATAACTGCCAGCCTCCTTCGCTTTCATCTCAATCACCATTACCGGTCTGCCTGATGCTGGTCCGCGGTCAGGCAGTTCTTCAGTGGGGGGGTGATCGCCAAACAACCAAGCACCCGCAAGCATGCAATCTATGCTTACTTCAATCTCATATACAGTTTTCATTTTGGGAAGGAGAAACTCGCGTCCGATTCGCCATCTGGTGCCTTCCCGCAAACACGGAAGCGGTAAAGCACACAAACCTCGTGTTCGGAAGGATACCTGAGGGAAAATGAAGTTCGTTTGTTCGCCGATTTATTTTTTTTTCTTATTATTTATTCATTTATTTTATTACTATTATTAGTGTATTTCTGTGTGTGCTCTGATAACTTGTGATTCGTAATTTGCATTGTCGCAATGCTGATTATGGTTGTGTTTGTAATTACAATAACAAACGCAAGTTTTGTGACTTTTAAGTTGGTCCATGACTGCGGTCGTATCATTTTACAACTATTGGGCATCTATAACATCACTGTTATAAATACAGGGGTGTTCATCATGAAGCTATAGGCAGAGAACTTATCCACTGGTTGCAAGTACGTGAACTATCCACTATATATATATATTATATATATATATATATATATATATATATATATATATATATATATATATATATATATATATATATATATATATATATATATATATATGTATAATTTGTTGTTGTTGTTGCACACACAGATGATTCTACAAATGTTCAGCCACCAAAGAGTCAATTAGTAGGCCCTATGTAACCTCGCCTGATTTATTATGTAATATTATTATTATTATTGTTATTTAATGGTATTGATATCAATATTTTTTATCATTACTGCTGGCACTGTGACTACCATAATGATATTAAAATACCAATAGCATTTTTCCCGAAAATCAAAGAAAGGGTAAACAGGTGAGATAAGTAGGACTCGTAATCGACTAACTGGTGACTAAGCACTTATGGAGTCGTCTATGTGTAAATGCAATAAATAATTCAAAATGGACATGGCGTGTTATGGCAAGCTATCCCAACAAAACGGACTGATTTATAGATTTGAATTTACAATCCCCGGAAAATATGACAACCAGTTGTACTTTCTAGAAATATCTATTTATGTTTTTCGGGTCAGAAAGAATCATTATGATGATGATGAAGCATGCCTGGTGTGATGCTCATGTTGCGACCTTTCCAGCTCTATTTTTCTACTTTATTAGGTCTCTCTTGTAATTCATGTTACTTCTAGCTTACAATAATCTGTTATGTCTTTACACGAAGTTTACTCGTTATTCATTATTTCATTCTTAATTATACAATTAGTGATAATAACGGCAGATGAGAGGAAGTAGTGCACCATTTTATCTCCGATTTTGAAGTAAATGATTCGTTAAAAAGCAGAGTATGACCATATCTTATGCTTAGGCATGCCAGATGCAGCTTTGATCTTAACCAGCTGTACAATCACACGACGTTAATCAACTGATTAATCTAATTACCTAAGTTGAGCTAATGAATCAAAACAAACCACCACTATCGTCACATCTTAAGTTACCAGTAATGAGACCTCAAGTTTTATGGATCTCGCGGCCCAGGAGTTGGAGACTAAGACCGGCACTTCCATCTCCAGAAAGTTCTAAAAGTGCCTCTCACAACGCTGCCTTATTGGGTTACATACGCTGCCCACTCTTATTAGGGACGACCACCTCCCCCGGGTGTCATTACTCGCCCCTTACGACCTCGAGGAGATAAAAGGAAGGTCGTTTTCAATCTCGAGGAAACTACGCGCAAGACTGTTATTCTACGGGAATTCGTCTGCTGGTCGAAAAACAAATGACAATCGATGACGCAATCGGAAGGTTACGGGACCTTTGGATTTTTCCGTAGCTTTAAATTTGGGGTTAGTGAACCAAGGGGTTATGCAGAATAAAAACAAAATAATGATGTTAATATGGTAGTATTATGTTATTTTATATTGAATGACGTTTGCACTCATTTATCATCAGTATTTGCGTAATATATAATCTATCCCGGCTTGTCTTTCTCACATTAATCACAGAAAAGGCATCTGACATTAGCCAAATGCAGCACGGGAAGATAAACAACGAATGTGTACGGAAAAAAAATACATTCCTGATTACGCAATTGGGCAGTTAGTGAGTGTGGTTCCTCGTGACCTAGTTCGACGTGCACTCTCTCCTTCCCCTTCTACTTGCCCTGTTTTAATGCTAACTTATGGGATCCTAAATGAGGGAATATGGGTCCTTTACATTCCTCACAGCTGCCTCTCCCAGTTCTCATAATGGTGGTTGTTTTTATATTAGTTTCTGTCTCTTTTCTCATAATGTTTGTTTTAGTATTTATTTTGTTATTTTATTATTATTTTTTTGGGGGGATCAATGTTTAGAGATGGCTTCCCCTATGTTTGCTTGTCTGTCTGACTGTCTTTTGGAGGGGGGGGGGGCTGTCATGTAGCTAAGATGGTTGAGGTGATTGTTATAATCTATCTCATTTCTTTTAACCTTAGATATATTGTTTTCCATTGTCAACCATTACCATTGCCATATATCATTATTATTATTATCATTAATATTATCATTATTATTATTATCATTGATATTGATGTTGTCATTATCATCATCATCCTTAATCATTGTCAACATCATTATTATCAATTATATATCATTTAGTCTACATTTATATTATTATAGTTTTGTAATGAATGATATCGTTTTTATTATCATTATTACCATTTCACTATTATCATCATCCTCATCCCCGTCTTCCACAACGTAAACTATGTTCTCCTCTTCC
>NC_051392.1:53107127-53109627 GCF_015228065.2 Penaeus monodon
TTACGGTGTTAAGAGAGAGAAGAAAATGATGAAAAAAAACTCGCCCGTCGTAAACTTTTGACCGATTTCTGCTCTCGCATTTTGGCGGCCATTTTCTCCGCCACAATTGAGCGTCTGTCAAAACCGTTTCTTTCCAAATAACACGATGCAACGCAGAGCGATATCATCTGGATAATATAAGACATAAATATCGCAAAAAAGTAACGTTTATAATTCGCCGTAACACATTAAAACGCAAAGAAAAAAAAGAGAGAGAAAAAAAAGTTTCAAATCTCGATTGTCGTGAACACAGCCATGCGTGAGGCAGATGCCGGTTAGTGGTTAATTGCCCTATAAAACTCTCGTGTTGCACTGTCTGATTCCAGGAACGACTTGGAACTGGCCTAGAACATTCTAGAACAATGTGAATTTTTTTTTTTTTTTTTAGTTTATGCTAGGTCACTCCCGGCAATCTCGCACCTTAAAGGGATTACTGACCTAAAACTTTTTTCTTTTCCTTTTACGCGAAGGTGCATTTGACAAACTGATGATGATTAAGGACGGGGTGACACTCTAGTGATGATTATCTGATAACGGACAAGATGGCGATTGACAATTATTTGAAATAAAGCGATGTAATTCGGACATCTTACTCTCAGCCAATCCTTAGAAACCTCTCAAAGTAGACCTACCTACCTCTTCGCCTCTTAAAAGAAAATACAATATTAACTACCTTTCCACCTCCGTTATTTTTCTTCCCCACTTCACACGTTCAAATAATGTCAAACAAACAATATTCTCTATTCTTTCGTCTATTGTTATAAAAAAAAAAAATAATTGCAGTCTTCCGTGATCTTGGCGCCAAATAGGTTGATTTATTTCAGTCTTATATTATGATGTCAACCCTTTGCTTTTTATTACTTTATCTTATTATTATCATTGCTCGGGCGACGAAAAGCAATAGAGCAGTGCAAGGAAATAAAAAGGTTATATATAAACATACTAGTTTTGCAAATTGAATATCAGAACCCATTTTCATGACAGATAGGCTGATACGGAGAACGACATTAATCGTCAAACATGATAATCATCCTTATCATCATCGTAACAATAATCATAACACTAATAAGTAAACAAATAGATAGACCGATAAATAATGAAACACTCAACTAGATAAAATAAAATTATATTAACATTCCCGTTCTTTTCCTTTCTTAATATAGATGCAAATACTATTTACGTTCTAATTGTCTTACGTTATACAAACTTCATTATTAACGATTTCCTTGCTTATATTAACTTACTCTCTTATCCAAAGAATTAATTTATGTACTTTACATAATTACCTGCTATAAAATTGCATTTAGGTTAAAACAAATAACGGTTAAAACGCTTTTTACGCAAACTGTTTCCTTTAATAGCAACATAAGCACAAAAAGGCAACTTATATACCTGTCTAAACACAAACACAAAAAGAAAGATTATGGATCACTGTCTCAAGAACCAACATGTATATATATTGTTATGGATTATTATATTATGATGATAATAATAGTTGATGAATTATCCAAGTGTAATGATGGTATATATAGATGTATAGTATTTATATTTATATTATATTTATATAGAGATTTAGACATATTTGAAATATTATGTTTTATGTATATATATATGTATAGTGATATTAACTAAAACATAATAAATAATAATATCATAACTATATATAAATAATAAAAAACATAAACTATATATAATAACATATTAACAGATATATAATGAATAATATAAATGTAATTATAGATTATATATAATATAATATATATAATATAATAAATATTAAAAAAAATGACACAAGCATTTCAATGTTAAATCCATGGTCTTCAAAACTAGGTAATATCAAAAATACAAAAATTAATAACGAAAAAAAAAAAAAAAAAAAATCTAATATTTTAAAAGGGAAAATGCAGATAAAGACGAAAGAATACCTCAAACACAACAACAACACAATATTTTGTGGTATAAGACAACAAAAAAATCCAGAAACGCAACTAGTGGAAACCGTAGAACAAATGAAGTAGACAGAAAAAAAGAAAAAATAGAAGTAGAAATGAAAAAAAAAAAAATAGAAAAAGAGGCCGATTTCTACAAAAAGTCTGACGTAACATTCATGTTGCTAAGTTTGTGAACATTAATAATCGTGGGTCCTGACGGTATTCTTATACAAAATTATTTGTCGCTTTTTGATTTCAGTTTATTATATATTTATTATTTTATATATATTTATGTAGTATTTTATAAGATCAACATAATGATTTATTTATTTATATTTATTATATATTATATATATATTATCTATTTCATCCATTTCTTTTATATGTATATATTTACTATATATTCTTGTATAATATATATATATATTTAATATAATATTATATATATTATAAACTGTACATCAAGCTTTCATGTTTAATCCATGGTCTTCATAAACGAAATCCATATATTCAAATAATACCCCCCCCCA
>NC_051392.1:53132127-53146093 GCF_015228065.2 Penaeus monodon
GATATGATTGATGAAAAAGAATGGAATTTTGTGATGATAAAGACAGGAATTACACCCATTGTAATTCAAAATGATATTAATTCAGGATCCATTAGAATATTTGAAAAAGTAGAGCCAGTGGCTCATGGCTTATCCAGATTTGTTAATCTTCATGGCCTGAATATGCACCAGATAGTCCTCTGTGGTCCAACAATTACCCAGTGCCACCAGTTTTCTACAGCTTTTCTCAATCTTTTCAAGTACTTGCATTGCTGGATGTCTGACTGCTTGAAACAACTGACTCCCTATATAGAAACAAAGCAAGATAATTATCACTTTACGTATGATTTCCTTTGTAAGAGAGATTTGGGTTATCTCACTGAATCAGTCCCACAGGTTACAGCAATGAGTTCAAGCTCCCATGTGATGCCTTTACACCAGTGTGAGACTCTATTCCAAGTACACAGAGGAGAGAGCATTCAAAGGAATCTCTCGGTGGAACTAGATCTAGTCATCCGTCCTCAGGGTGTGATCCCTGTCTTATATTCAGTGCCACATGGCAGCTACATTCAACTATTGGCCAGATACTTAGTTGAAAATGATGTCTCAGTAAAGATAGAGGATAAAATTGTGAAGGCTATATTGATGGAGGTCTTAGATGAAATTCCATGGTTGTTACATAGAAAAGCAAGGCTGACTAGAGAGAGGTATATTCAGTTTCAGATGAGATTTAATTACAATTTGAAAAATGTGATAGAGAAGGGTCAGGTCCCTGCTATGTCATACATGATGGATGAATTTACATTTACGGGACACCAAAATCCATTTATGTTTTTCAAAATATTAGACTCTGTTTTGCATTTTGCTGAATACATATTAAGAATAGAGTGCATTGTTCCGGCTAATGGCCGAATTTCCAGTCAAGAAGGAAATTGTGAAAGTGATGACAGCGATAATGATTAAATTGCTATTGTTTAGAGATTATTATATTTTTCAGATTAGTTATAACAATTTTTTATTTTTCCCCTCAGAATGACAGAAGTAACAGTTGTAAAAGTCATATATCTATTTTGAATTGTCCCCATTTGTGACAAAATTTCAATTCCATACAGTAATTAATGTATTTATTTTGTTATTTTATATTTCAGTTTAGAAATAATGGAACTATGTGATGTTGGTTGTGAAGGTTGATTTAAGACAGTGAATGAAAAGCACAAAAAGAAGCAAATGACATAGTGCCTTAGTTGAGTGCTTCATTGCTTTCATAGTAGTGAAAGACATTTTCTACTGTTATTGCTAAGATATTTTGTACCAGTCAGAGAGCATAGAAGTAGCATTTACAACTTTTTTATGTCTTTACTGTCTCAAGCTAGCATAAACAAATCTTTAACTGTAATTTCTTATGCAGTCAGTGTCATATGAAGTAAGTGTGTGTATATTAAAAGATGTTGTATTTGTATTAAATGTTGTCTCTGCTGTATTTGTACAAGTTAAAAATGTATTGATGCTAGTCTCTGTGAAGTGTTTTGTATATTGTTTTTCTCTTGCTGAATTTTTTTTAATGTTGTGCAAAGTATTTTGCAGTGGTGGTGCTTTAGTACCAAGTATTCAGGTTATGTGCAATATTTTGGTGAATCGGTGTCATGTGCTTAACCTGTATCTGAGAGAGAGTATAAATGAATTCCAGCCATATGCATCAAAGCCTTAATTTATTTTGCAAGAATTAGACTAGTGTGTACAAAGAATGAATATTGTATATACTGAGATTTTTTTCACTACCTCTGTATTACCATTGTGTTCACATGACTTGTTTGTTTATAGACTTTTATCTGCACATACACTCAGTCTGTTACTGTAGCATGAGAGTTTATGAGACAATGAAAATTAATGTGTCATTTCTCTCACATAGTTGCTTGGTTAGGTGTTCATCATCATAGTTTGCACAGTTTTAAATGGTAAATCAATAAATCCTGTGTCTGTCAGGAATCAGATTTTTTTTTTTTTTTTTACTATTATAAGGGAACCATTATGAATAGTAAAACTTTATATTACAGTGAATTCATGATGAATGTTAAAAAAAATCACACTGTGATTATTCGGAGGCAGACAAGCACAGTACACAGACCTGAATAGATGTATTTGTCCAGTTTTGACAATATCTTCATCAGGTATACAAGTATTTGTGATGAAGATATAGTCAAACTAATCTCTTGCACTGTGAAGGTATTCATTTTTATTCATAACTTATTCTACATTTGTTGCCATGAACAACCATGTTCAGGATTTTGATATTGTTGTCTCACTGTCAATGAAACTTGTGTTGTGTATAGTATTTTTTCCTGACAATATTGCTATGTATGATGTCAAAGAAATTTATTTCATACTTTTTTTGTAGATAATTATAGTAAATGTTACCTTTGTAACCCATTTACAGCAAATTAGTGATAATGGATAAGGAGATGTGATAGAAAGTATATTATGAATCGTTCACTCTAGTATTGAGATGACTACCGTATAGTGCAGATACATACATGAATAGGAATTATACACAGTGAATGAATAACACTGGTTAAAATCTGTAATCTTTATTACGTCTATTGGTATTTCATCATTGCATGTATTGGTGTTACCTCCTTAGTAACTGTCTTCCTTTGGAGTTGTTGAAAGTCCTTGTGGTTGTGAATTCAGTGTTGGTGGCACAATGTGTGTAAGCATTTTCCCTACCATCAGACACTCAATGTCTTGAATACAGTCTAGCTTACTATGTTGTCTCATCACTACGGGTCTTTTTTGCTCATTCAATGTAACAGAACTCTGCTGTAGTTTCTTGGTACATGCAGCTTTTCTGTTCAGGTCATAGACATATATATCCTTATACATACCTCCCATAGTGTTTTTATCATAAATATTTTTTTTTTAACCCAATCACCCCGGATTTATGTTCTGTCCCTTGTAGGTTTTTGTGAATTTTGTTACATACAGATGGCTCCACATGTGCTCAGCCTCCAAGGAGTCTATCAGTAGGCCCTACTGACTGATCTTGATTTCCCCTTTCCCTTGAATTGGGGGGAAAATGCGTTTTCCTTTTAATACAATTGATATCAATACTGTTATTTGTTTTTGAGGTTATGATTATTTAAGTATTATTAAATTGTTAACATTAAGACAATGAAATAATGCAAAAGACCCTTTTCCAAAAGTAAAGGGAAAAGGGTAAACAGGTGCGAAAGGTAGGACTAAAAATTGACCCCTTGAGACTAAGCACTTGTAGAGCCATTATGTGTGAATACAATAAATAACCTGTGTTACAGTGGGCATGGCATGTATTCTTGCCAAACGTGGCGATTGGGTTAAGATCGGTATGATGGGTATTCTCAAGTTTCTTTCTCATTGTAGAATGAGGAGTGTTAGAAACAAGGAAATATTGTGGCAGGAATCAGCCCTTAATCCATATACACACACACATACACACACACAAAACATAATATATAAAATATATATATATAATATATATATATATATATTAATAAAAGATATATATAATTATATACATTTCTAATACCGATACATATACAATATAATATATAAAAAATAATATACATATACAAACATATACAATACAACATATACATATACCATATATATATATCTATATAAAATAATATATATATATATATAAAATTTTATTTTAGAATATATTAATATATAATATATAATATATATATATATATATGTATATGTATAAAGATGTTTTATATACATATAAATACATAATGTAAATATATTGTATATATATATGATATATATGTATATATAACCATAAAATATACAAATATATACAAATAAACATATAATACATATATATACATATATAATATATACATATATAATACCCCATATATAAAATTATACATATATAACATATACTACAATACATACAATACATACATATACACTATATATACATATAATATCATATAAAACATATATATACAATATATACACATAATACAATAATACATAAAATAACCTATATATATACATATATATACATATATATATATAGACAATATATGTATATATGTATATATATGTGTATATATATTTGTATATATATGTATAATGTGTATATTATATGTATATATATATATATATTATATATATATATAATTTATATATATATAAAATATAATGTGTGTGTGTGTGTATAATATGTGGGGTGTGTATATATATGTGTGTGTGTATTATATGTGTGTGTATTATATGTATATTATATGTATATATATGTAAAATTATTGTATATATGTTTATATATGTATATGTATATTATGTGTATATGTATATATATGTATATATTTTATATTATATGTATATATGTATATATATGTATATTTTATGATATATACATGTATATATCCCTGTATATGAGGCCGCGGTGGCCGAATGGTTAGAGCGTCGGACTCAAGACTGTCACGACGGCAATCTGAATTCGAGGGTTCGAGTCACCGACCGCCGCGTTGTTCCCTTGGGCAAAGGAACTTCACCTTGATTGCCTACCTAGCCACTGGGTGGCCAAGCCAGCCCAAGTCAGTGCTGGGCCCAAGCCCCGGGTAAATAGAGAAAATGATTACAAAAAAAGGTACCACCAGCACTCTCCGTGGAAAGGAACTGGGGACCCTACCACGTACTCACTCCAAGGCATCACACATGAAAACTACAATTAGTATCATGCTGTGACCACGGGGGCTCAGACATGAACCTACCGTTAAAAGAAGAAGATATACATGTATATATACATGTATATATATGTATATACACATGTATATATACATGTATATATATATTATATATATATATAATATATTATATATATATATAATATATATTAAAATATATATATATATATATATATATATATATTATATATATAATATATATACACATATATACATATATACACATATATACATATATACTTATACATATATACATATATTTTTGTATATATGTATACACATTCAAATTTCCCATTATTTTAGTCTGTGAATGGTTCCACAGCTAATGATTGCAAAAGCACAATAAATGCATGAGTGCTGCTATCAAAGATTGTGTCAAGTAATAATTTGATTGAATTATATCCCACTGCATGCAAGGGCAATAAATATTTCCTCCTCTACTTATCAGGTTGATATGTAGCTGAGGAATAGGTAAAAGGGCATGATAATTTAGATTGAATTGTACTTATATAAAACCTAAAATCCTTTAGCTTGATTTGTGCTGATAGGTTTATGCAGCAATGATTTTATTCCTAACTGTGGTTTAAGTGTTTTGTGGCATATCAAACATGTTCTGTACTTGCAAACATGATTCATGCATTAGTAGAATGCAATGCTAGTGGTCAGAGTACCTTATATTTTTGTAGTTGCGGCTTACTATAGCAGAGAATTTAGAGTTCAAGTTTGTTTGTTTTTAATCAGATTTTCTGTCATTTGAGGCATTCTTTTGCTCGTGTTTTCTTAACCATTTAGGGTTTAATATATTTTTTTAATTTTATTTTTTTTTTAAAATTTTAAAAAAAAAACTTTATATCAAATTTTAAAATTATATTTTTTTTTTTAAAAAAATTATTTTTTATATTTTTTAATTTTAATTTTTAAATATATTTTTTATATATTATTTTAATAATATATATTTTAAATTTATATTCTTTTTTTATAAAAATTTAATTTTAAAAAAAAAAAAAAAAAATTTTTTTTTTTTTTTTTCCCCCCAAATTAATATTTTTTTTTTTAAAAAAATTTTTTTTTTAATTTTTTTTTTAATTTTTTTTTTTTTTTTTAAAAAAAAAAAATTTTTCATTTTTTTTAAAAAAAATTAAAAAATTTTTTTTTCCCCCTTTCTTTAAAAAAAAATTTTTTTTTTCCCCAATTTTTTTTTTGGGGGGGGGGGGTTTTTTTTTAAAAAGACAAAAAAAAAAACCCCAAAATTTTTTTTTTTTTTAAAAAATTTTTTAAAAGGGGGGAAAAAAAATTTTTTTTTTAAACGGTTGGGGGGGGAAAAAAAGGGAATGAAATTTATTTTAAAAATTTTTATAAAAAAAATTCCTTTTTTTTGGGGGAAAAAAATTTTGGTTTTTTTTTTTTAAAAAAATTTTTTTGGGTTAAATTTTTTTTTAAAAATTTTGGGGGGTTTTTTTTTGGGTTTTTTTTTAAAAAAAAAATTTTTAAAAATTTTTTTTTTTTAAAAAAAATTTTTTCCTTTTTTTAAAAAAATTTTCCCTTTTGGTTTTTAAAAAAATTTTTTTTTGGGGTTTTTTTTTTGGGGTTTTTAAATTAAAAAAAGGGGGAAAAAAAAAAAAAGGGAAAAAAAGGGGGGGTTTTTTTAAAATTTTTTTTTTTCCCCTTAAAAAAATTTTTGGAAAAAGGGGGGGGTTTTTTGGTTTTTTTTTTGGGCCCCAAGGGGGAAAAAAAATTTTGGGCCCTTCCCTAAAAAATTTTTTTAAAAAAAAAATTTTTAAAAAAAATTTTTTAATTTTTTTAAAATTTTTTTTAAATTGGTAAAAAAAAAGGGAAATTTAAAAAAAAAAAATTTTTGGTTTTTTGGTTCTTTTTTTTTAAAAAATTTTGGGTTTTTTTAAAAAAAAAAAAAACCCGGAAAAAAAAAAGGGGAAAATTTTAATATAAAATTTTAAAAAAAATTTTTTTTTTAAAAAATTTTTTTTTAAATATATTTTTTTTTTTTTAAAAAAATTTTTTAAAAATTTTTAAAAAAATTTATATTTTTTTTTTAATATTTTTTAAAATTTAAAATATATATTTATTTTTTATAATATCTATATATTAAAATTTATTAAAATTAAAAAATTTTATATTTTATTTTTTTTTTTTTTTTTTTTTTTTAAAATATATTATTTTTTTTTTTTTCCCCCCCCCTTTTTTTTTTTTAAAATTTTTATTTTATATTTTTATATTTTATAAATTTTATAAAAAATATTTTTTATTTATAAAAAAAAAATTTTTTATTTTTTTTTTTTTATATATATTTTTTTTTTTTTTTTAAAAAAAAAAAAAATTTTTTTTTTTCTTTTTTTTTTTAAATTAGAAATTTATTATATTATTTTAATAAAAAATTTTCCAAAACCTTTTCCTTTTTTTTTTTTAAAAAAAATTATATTATATAAAAAATTTAAATTATTTTTTTTTTAAAAAAATTTTTATTTATCTTTTGTTTTAAAAAATTTATTTTTTTCCTTATTATTTTTATTTTTTTTAAATTTTTTTTATTTCTAATTTTTAATATTCTTTTCTTTTTTTTTTTTAAAAAAAAAAAACCCTATATTTTTTTTTTAAAATTTTATTTATATTTTTTTTTTTTTTTTAATTTTTTTTTTTTTATATTTTTTTTTTTTTTTTCCCCAATTTTATTTTTTTTTTTTTTTTCCTTTTTCTTTTAATATCTCCTTTTTTTTTTTTTTTTAAAAAAAAATTTTTATTTTTTTTTTTTTTTCTTTTTATTATTTTTTTTTTTCCCCTTTTTAAAATTTTTATTTTTTTTTCTTTTTTTTTTTTTAAAAAAATTTTTTTCCCCCCAAAATTTTTTTTTTTTATTTTTTTTTTTTTTTTAAATCTATTTTTTTTTTTTTTCCCCCTTTTTTTTCTTTTTATTATTATTTTTTTTTTTTTTTTCCCCCCTTTTTTATTTTTTTATTTTTTTTTTTCCCCCCAAATAAACCCCCTTCCTTTTTCCCCTTTTTTTCCCCCCTTTTTATATTTTTTTTCCCCCCTTTTCAAAAACCCCCCAAATTTTTTTTTTTTTTTCCCCCCCCCCTTTTTTTTTTTTTTTCCCCCCCCCCAAAATTTCTCTTTCTTTTTTTACCCCCTTTTTTTTTTTTTTTTTTTTTTTTTTTTTTTTTTTTTTTTTTTTTTTCCCCCCCTTTTTTTTTTTTCCCCTTTTCTCCCCCTTTTTTTTTTTTTTTTTTTTTTTTTTCCCCCCTTTTTTTTTTTTTTTCCTTTTTTTTTTTTTTTTTTTTTTTTTTTTTATTCTTTTTTTTTTTCCCCTTTATTCTTTTTTTTTTTTTTTCTTTTTTCTTTTTTCCCCTTCTTTCTTTTTTTTTTTTTTTTTTTTCCCCCCCCCCCCCCCCTTTTTTTCCTTTTTCTTTTCCCTCTCTCTCTCTTTTTCTCTTTCCCCCCCCCTTTTTTTTCTCCCCCCTTTTTTTTTTTTTTTCCCCCCCCCCCTCTTTTCCTCTCTTTTTTCCCCTCCCTTTTTCTCTCCCCCTTTCCTCTTTTTTTTTTTTTTTTCTTTTTTTTTTTTTTCCCCCCCCCCCCCCCTTTTTTTTTTTTTTTTTTTTTTTTTTTTCCCCCCCTTCTTTTTTTCCCCCCCTTTCTCTCTTTTTCCCCTTCTCTTTTCCCCTCTCTCTCTTTTTTTTTTTTTTTTCTCTCCTTTTCCCCTTTTTTTCCCCTCCCCCCCCTTTTCCTCTCTTCTCTTTTTTTTTTTTCCCCTTTTTCCCCCCCCTTTTTTCTCTCCTCTTCTCTCTTTTTTTCCCCCCCCCCTTAATTTTTTCTCTATCTCTTCCCCCCTTTTTCTCTTTTCTCTTTTTTCCTCCCCCCCCCTCCCCCCCCTTTCTTTTTTTCTCTTTCCCCTTTTTTTTTTTTCCCCCTTTTAAACCCCTTTTCCCCTTCTTTTTTTCCCCCTTCTCTTTTTTTTCTTTTTTTTTTTTTTAAAAAATCTTTTTTTTTTTCTCCCCCCCCAAAATTTTTTTCCCCCCCTTTTCTTTTTTTCCCCCTCCCCCTTTTTTCCCCCCTTTTATTTTTTCCCTTATCTTTCTCTCCTCTCTTTCTCTCTTTTTTTCCCCTTCTTTTTTTCCCCTTTTTTTCCCCCCCCTTTTTTTTTCCTTTTTTTTTTTTTTTTTTTTTTTTTCCCCCCCCCCCCCCCCCTTTTTTTTTTCCCCCTTTTTTTTTTTTCCCCCCCCCCCCCCCCTTTTTTTTTTTTTTTCTTTTTCCCTCTTTTCTTTCCCCCAAAAATTTTTTAAAAATTCCTTTTTTTTCCCTCTCTCCCCCCTTTTTCCCCCCCCCAAAACTATTTCCCCCTTCTAATTTTTTTTTTTTTTCCCCTTTCTCCTTTTTTTTTTTTTTTTTTCCCTTTTTTTTTTCCCCTTTTTTTTTCCCCCCCTTTTTTTTTCTTTCTTTTTCCCCCTTCTCTTTCTTCTTCTCTCCCCCCCTTTTTTTTTTCCCCCTTTTTTTTTTTTTTCCCCCCCTCTCTTCCCCTTTTTTTTTCCCCCCCCCCCCCTTTTTTTTTTTTTCTCTTTTTTCCCCCCTTTTTCCCCCCTTTTTTTAATTATTTTTTTTTTTTCCCTCTCCCCCCCCTCTCTTCTTTTTTTTTTTTTTTCCTTTTTTTCCCTTTCCCCTTCTCTTTTTTAAAAAACCCCCCCCCTTTTCTTTTTTTTTTTCCCTTTTTTTAATCCCCCCAAAATTTTTTTTTTCTCCCCTTCTTTCTCTTCCTTATTTTCTTTTTTTTTTTTTCCCCCCCCCTCCCCCCCCCCCCTTTTCTCTCTCCCCCCCTTTTTTTTTCCTCTTTTTTTTTCCCCCCCCTTTTTTTTTTAAAACCCCCCCCCCCCCCCCCCCCCCCTTTTCTCTCTTTATTTTTTTTAAATTCTCTCTATTCTCCCCTCTCTCTTTTCCCCCCCCTTTTTCCCCCCCCCCCCCAAAACCCCTTTTTTTCCCCCCCTTTTTTTTTTTTCCCTCTTTTTTTTTTTCCCCCTTTCCCCCTTTTTCCCCCCCCCTTTATTTTTTTTTCCCCCCCCCTTTTCCCTCCCCTTCTCTTTTTTTTTTTCCCCCCCAAAAAAATTTTTTTCCCCCCCCCTTTCTTTTTTTTTTTTTTTTAAACCCCCCCCCTTTTTCCCCCCTTCTTTTTTCCTTTTTTTTCCTTTTCTCTTTTTTTTTAAACCCCCCCCCCCCCCCCTTTTTTTTTTTTATCTTCAAATTTTTTCTTTTTTTTCCCTATCTCTAAAAAATTTTTTTATTTTTTTCCCCTTTTTCCCCTTTAATTTTTTCCCCTTTTTTATTTTTTTTTCCCCTTTCCCCAAAAAAAAATTTTTTTTTTTTTTTTAAAATTTTTTTTTATTTTTTTTTTCCCCCTTTTTTTTTTCCCCCCCCCTTTTTTCTTTTTCTTCTCCCCTTCTTTCTTTTTTTTTTTTTTCCTTTTTTTTTACTCTCTTTTTTTCCCTTTCTTTTCCCCTTTCTTTTTTCCTCCTAAAATTTTTTTTTTTTTCCCCCCCCCCCCCCCTTTTTTTTTTCCCCCCCTCTACCCCCTTTTCTTCTTCTTTTTTATTCTTTTTTATCTTCCTCTCTCTCTTTTTCCCTTTTTTTCTTTATTCTTTTCTTATCTTCTCTCCTTTTTTCCCTTATTATTATATAATTTTCCCCCCATCCTTACTTTTTTATTAAATTATAAAATTTCTATCTCTTTTTTATTTTTATATTCTTATATATTTATCTTACTATCTTCTTATTATATTCTTATCTTCTTATTATCTTTTTAATCTATCTTATATTATTTATCTCTCTTTCTCTCTTATATCTTTTTCTTTTTTTTTTTTATCTTTTTTTATCTAAATTTACCCCCCCTTCATTCTTAGGTCTATTCTGTTTCTACATATACAGTCCATCATGTATCTATCCATATCTATCCCTCCCATACACGGGAACTATAATTCTTTTATCACCAACCCTTCCCATTTTCAGTTTCTGTAACCACCTTTCTAATTAAAACTTAATGAATATTGCATAAATTTCATACTATATATTTTATTGCAGGCATGCAATATTTCACATGCAGATATGTAATCCACAAAATTTATTAGGAAATATGACATAGGAAGGCCAAAAACCAAAATGCTAATACTTACTGCTTCATCTCTTTTGGCAGTATATACTGATTATAACAGTTATATGGGGATAATAATATATATCCATGCTTTTCTGCAATTCATCTTTTATTTCAAATATCCAGAGCTGGGAGGTGCCACTGGTACTTTGGATTTTCTCCTTCATTTATTGACTCATATACTGAAAAGTACCAATTACTACAACCACCAGGAAAATGCCTTGAGAATTTATCAGCAGTGCCACTAGCAGTCCTTGTCTAGATATAGAGATTAAAAGTATTGCTAGATAGCACTGATAGTATTAAAGTTTCAGCATTATTTTTTTGCAAACAGTACCACTAAAGCTGCCACAGGTAATTTTGAGACCACTTAATGATCAGCTGCAATAATCAGTACATTTAGTATATAAACTGAAGTGTAGGATAATTACAATATAAAAGTAAAGACTATATTTTCCAGCTCTGCTAAACCCTAAAATGGTTAAGAATAACACAGCAGCAAAAGAATGCCTCAAATGACAGATATCTCTGATCTAAAAAACAAACAAACTTGAACTCTAAATTCTCTGCTATAGTAAGCCAGCAACTACAAAAATATAAGGTACTCTGACCACTAGCATTGCATTCTACTAATGCATGAATCATGTTTGCAAGTACAGAACATGTTTGATATGCCACAAAACACTTAAACCACAGTTAGGAATAAAATCATTGCTGCATAAACCTATCAGCACAAATCAAGCTAAAGGATTTTAGGTTTTATATAAGTACAATTCAATCTAAATTATCATGCCC
Source organism: Penaeus monodon (assembly GCF_015228065.2). Classification (NCBI taxonomy): domain Eukaryota; kingdom Metazoa; phylum Arthropoda; class Malacostraca; order Decapoda; family Penaeidae; genus Penaeus; species Penaeus monodon. The sequence goes on from NC_051392.1 coordinate 53,143,783, forward strand.
TTTTACCTATTCCTCAGCTACATATCAACCCGATAAGTAGAGGAGGAAATATTTATTGCCCTTGCATGCAGTGGGATATAATTCAATCAAATTATTACTTGACACAATCTTTGATAGCAGCACTCATGCATTTATTGTGCTTTTGCAATCATTAGCTGTGGACCACCCTTAATAACTAAAATTTACATTTTATATATATAAAATATATATATTAATATATAATAGTATATAATATTACATATATATACATATATATATATATATATATATATAACAATATTATATAATATACACACATATATATACATATATATACATATATATAATAATACATACATAAATACATTTATATATCATATATACAATTATCATATTATACATATATATAATATTATATATCTAATATATACATATATATCGATATAATATATAACTATATATATATATAATATTATCTATATATATACAATATATATATGTACTATATGTATATAATGTATATTATATATTATATATATGTATATTTTAAAATTATATTTGTATATTATTATATATGTAATCTTGTATATTATATATTATATATATCTTATTTATATATGTATTTTATTCTCTAGATATTATCTATTATATTCTATATATATATATTTATCTCTTTCCTACTATCTCTGTATTATTTATATATATTATAATATTTTATTTATTATATTATTATCTGTATTATCTATATACTATTCATATTTTTTCTAACTCTCTATATAATATAATTACATAATTTAATATAATACTTTTATACTACTTATCTATTATAGTATTATTAATATATACTACATCTATATTATGTTTTTTTATCCTATGTATATTACCATATATATTAAACTTATCTATTTATTCTTATTTCTGATGTATGTCTCTGTCTATGTCTTGTTCCCGTTATCTATTAATCTTTCCTAAAACCGTCTGTCGTCTATCTATTGTATTATATTCCCTCTCATCTTATTCTCTTTTCCTATCTTCTCTATCTTATTATCTATATTTCTATACTATGTGTGTTGTGTGTGTGTGTGTGTGTGTATGGATTAAGGGCTGATTCCTGCCACAATATTTCCTGTATTCTAACACTCCTCATTCTACATATGAAAGAAACTTGAGAATACCCATCATACCGATCTTAACCCATCGCCACGTTTGGCAAAATACGCCATCCCACTGTAACACAGGTTTATTTATTGTATTCACACATAGATGCTCTACAAGTGCTTAGTCATCAAGGGTCACTTATTATCACCTTTCGCACTTTTACCCTTTTCCTTTACTTTTGAAGGATCTTTTGCATTATTTCATTGTCTTAAATGTTAACAAATTTAATAATACTTAATTAATCATAAATCATAAATAATAACAGATGTATCATTGTTTAAAGAAACTTTTTCCGCAATTCAAGAATGGGGAATCAGATCATCGTAGGGCCTAAATGATAGACTCCCTTTGGGGCTGAGCACATGTGAGCCATCTAAAGTAAAATTTACAAAACCTACAGGACGAATAAATCCGGGTGATTGGGTTAAACAAAAATATTTATGATAAAACTTGAGGGATGTATAGGATTATATGTCTATGACCTGAACAGAAGCTCATGTACAAGAACTCAGCAGAGTTCTGTTACTTGAATGACAAAAAAGACCCTATGATGACAACATAGTAGCTAGACTGTATTCAAGACATTGATGTCTGATGTAGGGAAAATGCTTTTCACAAAATTGGGCCACCAACACTAATTCACAAACCCCATGACTTTCAACAACTCCAAGAGACAGTTTACTAAGGGGTAACACCAATACATGCAATGATGAATACAATAACTAAAAGATTACAGATTTTAACCATGTTATTCATTCACTGTTATAATTCCTATTCATTTTATGTATCTGCACTATACGGTAGTTCATCTCAATTAGAGGGGAACGATTCTAAATCTTTCTATCACATCTCCTTATCCATTATCACTAAATTTTCTGTAAATGGGTTACAAGGTATTCTTTACTATATTATCTACAAAAAAGTATGAAATCAATTTCTTTGACATCATACATAGCAATATTGTCAGGAAAATACTATACCAACAAATTTCATTGACAGTGAGCAAAAATTAAAATCTAAGTGTTTATGCAACCATTTTGTTTGTAAATGTCTTCACTGAAGAATGGATTCTCATACAATACTTGAACCTATGAGTTTGCAAAACCAACCCATCCATTATCTGTTACTGTGCTTGGATCTAGTTTTTTCTTTCCTGATATTTCTTCATTTTTTA
>NC_051392.1:53146193-53151193 GCF_015228065.2 Penaeus monodon
CCCCCATCAGTAGATAGGAAAAAAACTTTACCATTCTGCAAATTTTATAGTTTCTTTTTAGAAAAATGTGTATTGTTTTTCAATATTTCATGATGTAAATCATTCTTGCTTCATCACATTACCAGTAAATTTTGAAGGCATTCATCAGAATCATGATGTATTTTTTCTATTTATTACATTGCTCTTAAGAAACATTGTAAAACAGGTTTTTTCTTACTGTAACCCTAAAGATAGTATCTTTTATTGTACTTTTTTTTATTTTCTCAATAAAATATATGTAAAAGACCACACTCTTTCCTGTAACAAGTCCTTTGAGTGACTTAACTTGCATCTGCTGCTACTAATAGCATGACATGCAAGATCTGCTACTCTAAGATGGAATGATGTACATGAAAATAATGAAAAATTATTGCTCTTTCTGTTTGAGAAATAGAAATAGAAATATTTTCTCTCTCTCTCTCTCTCTCTCTCTCTCTCCCTCTCTCTCTCTCTCTCTCTCTCTCTCTCTCTCTCTTCTTCCTCTCTCTCTCTCTCTCCTTCGTCTCTCTCTCTCTCCTCTCTCTCTATCTCCTCTCTCTCTCTCCACTCTCTCTCTCCTCTCTCTCTCTCCCTTCTCTTCCTCCCCTCTTTCTCTTTCTCCCACTCTTCTCTCTCTCTCTCTCCTCTCTCTCTCTCCTCTCTCTCTCTCCCCTCCTCTCTCTCTCCTCTCTCCTCTCTCCCTCTCTCTCTCCCTCTCTCTCTCCTCTCTCTCTCTCTCTCTCTTCTCTCTCTCTCTCTCTCTCCCCTCCCCCTCTCCTCTCCCTCTCTCTCTTCCCTCCCTCTCTCTCCTCTCTCTCCCCCCCTCCCTCTCTCTCCTCTCTCTCCCTCCTTCTCTCTCCTCTCTGACTCCCTCCCTCTCCTCTCTCTCTTTCCTCTCCCTCCCTCTTTTCCTCTCCCTCCCTCTCTCTCCCTCTTCCTCTCCCTCCCCTCTCTCACTGACATAGAAACAATATCAACTGTGGATGCAACATTTTATGAAGCATTATGTAATTTTTTGTGCATATGTAACACATTTACTGCAAGACAACAGCTCAAGGTTTTTCTATGGTAAGTACAATAATTATCTGTTTTGATAGATTTCAAATTTGTTCTGTCACCCCTGTGATTTGCAAACAAAAACTGTCACTTGATGTTGCAAATGGATATACCATAATCTTCTCTTTGTGTACTCAATACTACGAGTATTTAAGTAGAATAGTTATCAAGTCGGTGAAAAATCTAAATCTTTCAGAAGTTTGAAGATTGAATTATACAGACCCAAAAGGACAAAATGATAGATATATATTTAAAGTATGTGAATATGCAATTTTCATTTATTAAACATTAAAAATCCAAAGTATATCAGTCTGTTTTTCCTGTAAAATTTCCAAATAGATATAATGATATTATTTTTATATGATTTAAAAAGTGTGCACCTGATGGACACTGGACATCACAAGTGGACGCTGCATTGACATAAATGAATGTGATGCAGATAATACTTGTGGGCGACGGTAAAAGATGTGTAAATACTCTTGGTACTTATAAATGTGTACCAAACATTCTTTGTCCAGAAGGCTATCAGGCATCCCAACAATTTACGTGTGAAGGTGGGTGATGTAATGTCTCTTATTCCATAGAAAATTGAAATTTTGTTCCAAGGATTAATGCTTTATATTCTGATTGCTCCAAGAACTTGCCATTATGAGTTTTTAATTACTATTGTTGTAGATGTTGATGAATGCCAAGGACAAGTATGTGCCCATTTCTGCACCAAACACACCGGGCTCCTACCAATGCAGATGTCGCAATGGGTATCGCCTAGACCATGCTAATGGAGCCTGTAGAGGTAAGAGATTGATAGATATGTATTTTGTTTTAAGAACTCTTTTACACTTCATATCCTCCATCTCCCATGTTCATATTGTTAGTAAGAATATTTTGATAATATCTGATAAAGATCTGGGAGTTAAATTTAGTTTACTAAAATTCATAATTATGAAGTGTGTGTGTGTGTGTGTGTGTGTGTGTGTGTGTGTGTGTGTGTGTGTGTGTGTGTGTGTGTGTGTGTGTGTGTGTGTGTGTGTGTGTGTGTGTGTGCGTGTGTGTGTGTGCGTGTGCGCGAGTGTGTGCGTGTGTGTGTGTGTGTGTGTGTGTGTGTGTGTGTTTTTTGGGGGGCAAGTGTATGTCTATGGGTGTGATATGCAAGCCTGCACGACGGTCTGTGTTAATATTTTGACCCTTCATATGGATAATATCTATATGTATTTACATATTTATGATGAATATAATCACAGACAAAAAAATTTTAAGTCACAGTAACTTTATTGTATTTCCAGACATAATGAGTGTGCAGAGGGCACTCACAGTGTCAACAATATTGTCATAACCACCGGGGAGGTTACCACTGCCACCTGCTTTAGGGCAAATACCTTAGGTTATGACGTCATTCCTGTAGCCCAAAATGGAATAAACTGATGCATTTGGTTGTTTTTGGATGGAGCAATTTTTAATTCCTAGAATTATATGCAAATTCCATGAGATTGGGTATGTACATATAATCTGTCATGTGTTTGATTTTACAAAAGAGGACCACTGATATATTCACAGGAAAATCAAGTTTGTCACAATCTTGTATACTGTATTTTATAAAAATTTTATACCAAGTTTATTTATTGATAGTTCTACCTTGTTACTGATTCTGACCAACACCACCTACAGATTTTTTTGTGCGAAAGAGAGGAAAGATTTTAAATGCCGTGATTCACCTCCTTTGGACACCAGAAATAGAGTTAAGAAAAGAAATATATACCTTGCCATTTCAGTGTGAGAGAAAAGAGGAGAGATTGTGAGAGAAGAAAGATGAAGAAAGTAAAAGACAGAGTGGATAAAAGAAGAGAGGGAGCAACAGGGAAAGAATGGGAAGGAGAAGAGAGAAAAGTGAGAGAAAGAACAGAAAGGAGGGGTGAGAGAAAAAGGGAAAGACAAGAAGTAGAGAGACAAAAACAAAATATATGATGATGATGAATTTTGCTGCATATGCCCCTGGTAATAGAGAATCCAGTCACATGAAAATATTTATTTTAAAAATACTACTTGCAGGTACAAAAGACCGTATTACAGATAATGAAGGAAATTAATGCAGCAACTCACTTTTTGCAACATCAGGTACTTGTGTACTGAAGTAACTTGATAAACAATAAAAGGATAATGTGTAGACAAAAACACATGTAAAGATTGATACTCAGAGATAATGGGAAGGACATAACCATATGCGTAAATGCAAATTTTTTGGAACTTGTCACCATGAAGATAGTGCTACATATTACTATTAATTGAGGATGGGTTTATCATGGATACAACCCAGTTTAGTAATGAAGTATTTCTGTGATGGTGTTCTTGATTTATTCTTTGATATTTTAATATGGCAGCCAGAACCCTAGTCAATTATGAATATAATTGGAAATTTAAAGTTTTAAAATTGCTACCCGGGCTGAAAATGATTTAGAAGAAAAATACAGAAATAAAATAACGGACTGCATTGGTATTAAAATCATGACTAGATAGGTTGGTGATGACTTAACTGAAGAAAATATATTTTCTACTTAAATATGTGAATTACTCTTGTACCGTATACTCAGATATAGGGGAAAATATTTATTTTTTTAAAAAATATTAAGTGGAGAACCTTTTTAATTTCTGTTAATTTTCTTTTAGTTAACTGAAAAAAAATAATAATAATCAGAATTCTCTTGAGAATTGGCTAAGATGTAGTTCTTTTTAGCACTTTTGAAAATAAAAATCCTATTGTGAAACCTCATTTCATTTCCATAAGAAAATGGTACAGGGCAAATTAACTGATTGTGAATTGAAATACTGATCAGTATACACTGATTCAAAATGGGACTTTTTTTTTCCTAACTGAAACTAGTCCATTCAAATTTTATTTTTTTTAACAGGAATGAACTGACCCTTGCCCTAAAAGCATTCCAGTTAGCTACCTGAAATTTCAAGCTCTGTTTTTCTCAAATGCATCGTAGTTCCGAATAAGAAGAGGGGATCAGGTGGGGTGATTAAAAAGTTCAGGTATTATGTGTAAGTGGGATCTAGGCAGTTAATAGTTGTCAATTATATTTTTCTTTTCTTCAGAACAGAATAAATGAACTAATATGACCCTTCAAACATTTGGTATGGAAAACATTTCAAAGGTAATGATAAAAAACTTGCATGTCTTAGCAATAATTTTATTGCTTAAAGACAAAGAACTATCAGGTAAAAATAAATTCCAATATTATGTAATGGAGTCACAGATGACAAAATCACAACAAATACATCTGTAACCAGTAGTACATAAATATGAAGATGCAGATTTTTTTTTACTTTTCTATAAAGAAATTGAACCTGTGAAGAACAAAGCAGTCCCCAAATTCAAATGTATACAGTGAATGATTCATTTCAATATCTTAAGTAAACACTGGAGTCATAGCATCAAAAATACATTTTAAAATTATTGGTACAGTGTTACAGAGGCTTAAATATAATGAAGTACAATATATATCTTAAAAATAATGTTCATATCAATTTACTAAGTATAATATTGTCTAATTAAAGTATATGCAACTTATAATTGAGCATGAAATCAATATCTTGTGCATGAAATGTACAAAATATCTGTTATACATAAGTCAACAATGTTCGTAGTATTACTTAACCCAATCGCCACGTTTGGCAAGAATACATGCCATGCCCACTGTAACACAGGTTTATTTATTGTATTCACACATAGATGGCTCTACAAGTGCTTAGTCATCAAGGGGTCACTTATTAGTCCTACCTTTCTCACCTGTTTACCCTTTTCCTTGACTTTTGGAAAGGATCTTTTTCATTATTTCATTGTCTTAAATGTTAACAAGATTTTAATAATACTTTAATAATCATAACATCAATAACAATAATAACAGTATTGATATCAATTGTATTAA
>NC_051392.1:53156193-53161193 GCF_015228065.2 Penaeus monodon
AATGCATCAGTTTATTCCATTTGGTCTACAGGAATGACGGTCATAACCTAAGGTATAGCCCCTAAAGCAGTGGCAGTGGTAACCTCCACGGTGGTTATGACAATATTGTTGACAACTGTGAGTGCCCTCTGCACACTCATTTATGTCTGGAAATACAATAAAGTTACTGTGACTTAATATTTCTTTGTCTGTGAGTTATATTCATCATAAATATGTAAATACATATAGATATATATCCATATATGAAGGGTCAAAATATTAACACAGACCGTCGTGCAGGCTTGCATATCACACCCATAGACATACACTTGCCCCCCAAAAAACACACACACACACACACACACACACACACACACGCACACACTCGCGCACACGCACACACACACACACAACCACCACACACACCACACACACACACACACACACACACACACACACACACACACACACACACACACACACACACACACACACACACCACACACACACTTCATAATTATGAATTTTAGTAAACTAAATTTAACTCCCAGATCTTTATCAGATATTATCAAAATATTCTTACTAACAATATGAACATGGGAGATGGAGGATATGAAGTGTAAAAGAGTTCTTAAAACAAAATACATATCTATCAATCTCTTACCTCTACAGGCTCCATTAGCGTGGTCTAGGCGATACCCATTGCGACATCTGCATTGGTAGGAGCCCAGTGTGTTGGTGCAGAAATGGGCACATACTTGTCCTTGGCATTCATCAACATCTACAACAATAGTAATTAAAAACTCATAATGGCAAGTTCTTGGAGCAATCAGAATATAAAGCATTAATCCTTGGAACAAAATTTCAGTTTTCTATGGAATAAGAGACATTACATCACCCACCTTCACATGTAAATTGTTGGGATGCCTGATAGCCTTCTGGACAAAGAATGTTTGGTACACATTTATAAGTACCAAGAGTATTTACACATCTATACCGTCGTCCACAAGTATTATCTGCATCACATTCATTTATGTCAATGCAGCGTCCACTTGTGATGTCCAGTGTCCATCCAGGTGCACACTGTTAAATCATATAAAAATAATATCATTATATCTATTTGGAAATTTTACAGGAAGACAGACTGATATACTTTGGATTTTTAATGTTTATAAATGAAAATTGCATATTCAGCATACATTAAATATATATCTATCATATTGTCCTGTTGGTCTGTATAATTCAATCTTCAAACTTCTGAAAGATTTAGATTTTTCACTCGACTTGATAACTATTCTACTTTAAATACTCGTAGTATTGAGTACACAAAGAGAAGATTATGGTATATCCATTTGCAACATCAAGTGACAGTTTTTGTTTGCAAATCACAGGGTGACAGAACACAATTTGAAATCTATCAAAACAGATAATTATTGTACTTACCATAGAAATACCTTGAGCTGTTGTCTTGCAGTAAATGTGTTACATATGCAGCAAAATTCACATAATGCTTCATAAGATGTTGCATCCACAGTTTGATATTGATTCTATGTCAGTGAGAGAGGGTAGGGGAGAGGAAGAGGGAGAGAGAGGGAGGGAGAGGAAAGAGAGGGAGGGAGAGGAAAGAGAGAGAGGAGAGGGAGGGAGTCAGAGAGGAGAGAGAGGAGGGAGAGAGAGGAGAGGAGAGAGGAGGGAGGAGAGAGAGGGAAGAGGAGGAGAGGGAGGAGGGAGGGAGGGAGAGGGGAGGGAGGAGAGAGAGAGAGAGGAGAGACGAGGGAGGGAGGGAGGGAGAGAGGAGAGAGAGAGAGGAGAGGAGAGGGAGGGGAGAGAGGGAGGAGGAGGAGGGAGGGGGAGAGGAGAGAGAGAGAGAGGAGAGGGAGGAGAGAGGAGAGAGGAGGAGGGAGGGAAGAAAGGAGGGAGAGAGAGAGAGAGGAGAGAGAGAGAGGAGAGAGAGAGAGGAGAGAGAGAGAGAGGAAGAGGAAGGAAGCATTAGCAAAAGAGAAAGAGAAAATCATATTTTATGAGGAAGTACTTAGAGTAGAGATGAGAGCAGATAGTAGACAGAAGAGAAGTAAGATAAAGGACTTGTACAGGAAAGAGATGGGTCTTTTACATAATATGAGAAATAAAAAAAAGTACAATAAAAGATACTATCTTTTAGGGTTACAGTAAGAAAAAACCTGTTTTACAATGTTTCTTAAGAGCAATGTAATAAATAGAAAAAATACATCATGATTCTGATGAATGCCTTCAAAATTTACTGGTAATGTGATGAAGCAAGAATGATTTAGATCATGAAATATTGAAAAACAATACACATTTTTCTAAAATGAAACTATAAAATTTGCAGAATGGTCAAGCTTTTCTATATCTACTGATGGTATGAAGAAAGTCTGATTTCACTTTGCTTAAATCCATCAACATATGATCTTATTTTCTGCATTCACTTATTAATACATGCAACATTCTCAATTATGTAATCCTAGCAATCCTGAAGTAATAAATGAACAATAAACAATGTAGTTGCAATAGAGAAATAACTATCCTTATGATAAGGAACCAAACCCATTCATTATTTCTCTGAATGGGTTCATGTTTAAATTGGTCATAGAAAATAGTTGCATAAAATTGAAATTCATTAACTTCTATGATCCGGATGACGTGACCATCACACCATGAAAAAATTTTGCTTGAGGGGTGGGTGACGTGAACATGCCATCATGGGAAAATCTGGCTGTGGGCCAGGGTGATGCAAATTTGCCATCAGACTATTTCACCTGAAGGCTGGGGTGACAGGAAAGTCTCACCATGAATGCACAAACCTAATGAGGGTGATTAGACTCACTTGGCATTTAGAAAGGGGCTTTTGCATTATTCCCATCAATAAACGAATGTGGACTGTAGTGTCCATAGGCCATGACTGGAAGAGTGCTGGCTCCAGGGTGGATGCCATTTCCATGCTCAGAATCCTATTTCTGGCCACCGTGACTAGCAGCATAGGTTGTATTACAAAAAAATTAATATTATGAAAAAATTTTAAAAATTACACAAATAACAAAATGTTACTTATTGTTATTATTCTTGCACTGAGTTACTAACTACCTAAAAAGATGATGTAGAGTTTGTGCAAGGAAAACAGTCTATTACCATCTGGATAAAGCATATCAAATGACAAATATGGACATTGGATTATGGCAAAAAGCTAAAAACACTTATGCATAAAAAGAGAAAGTAATGTTGCACAGAGGAGATAAAGTCTTGTCACTGCACATGAGTGTTTGCATGTGCCTGGCCTACAAGCCGCACTCCCACTGGGAACCACCACTCACACAAGCCTAATGCCCGTATTCTGTGCCATGTGATTGCCATGAAGCACCCGGATCCAATGGGTTAAGCATGATTCCAGATTCCAGACACAATTCATACATTACTCTTATCAAACAGATACCAGACAAGATTCATACATGTCTTACATGAAGTCTAACGATGAATTTCCAACTAACATGAAACACTTGTTTAGAGTGGAAATCTAATGATCTTTTACATGTTTTCTCTTCGTAAGCAGCTCCGAACTAACTTTACCAGTATTAATTTTTGAAGTAAAAAAAAATAAGCGAACTGAATAGTAAAAAGTTTAATACAATAATTTTTTTAAATAATGAATGAATTTACAGTAAGCCCTATCACCACACAATGTACCTGTGTACATGCACACAATCATACAATTTCTAAATAATTTACAGATATATCAAGCACACATGATAAGCGAGGAATAAATAATGTGAGACTATGACTGGTTCTTGAATCCCAGATGGTTTACTTTCTCTGAAAGACAAGGAGAATGGAGTTAGACTTAACCTGACCTACAGATCAGAGTGCAAGGCATCTCACTTTCTTCTCTGGAGAAAAAAAAAAGGGGGGAAAAAAATGCAACAAAAAATTACTTCGGGACTAGATACATATTTCGTATATTTGTTATCATTTCTTTAACAGCAGCCTTTTTTTTTTTTTTTTGATATTTAGAACCTTATAGTTCAATTTTTGAGAATTCTTGAGATTTTCTCCCCTGCAAAGACAGACATAAAAGAAAATTTAAGTGTTGCATATGGATCTGGAGCCCTATAACTAAATTTGGTTTCAAACTGCTTTTTTACATGTTAGTTTGTTAATAGCAGTAACTCAATTTTGGGGGTCCTGAACTTTTAAAAAAATGATACTCATCTCTGACTTCACTAAACACTATTCAGTCTAGTTTTTACTTAATATGTTAAGCATAAGGGAGTGCCAGTAGATGTTAGTAGAATATATGAACACAGCATCTCAATTCAGGCATTCTACATTAACCTTCTCTCCACTATTTGATCATAGTGCAACATAATTCCAGTATCAGGATGGAAGAAAGGGAGATATGGAGGCTTCCAAACCTACAACAAATATCTGTGACATTGTGCATATATAGCTCTAACAAGACATGCCAACAGAAAACTGGGGATGCTTATTCTTGTCCCTGAATTCATTACAGATTTTTGCTGTCTAAGTACCTGAGAGTTAGAGGTAATGGGAGCAACTGTCTGTCCACTGGTGCCAGGATGAGTAACAGTCATCTCACTATTCATATTTGTAGAATTAAGATCAACTGCCTTAAAGCTTGTATCAGGCCACATAACTTCTAGCCTGTATGGAGAAAAAAATTAACCATTAACCATGACTGTATGATATTTTAGCAATAAAGTGATGAATGAAAGAACAGTCTGATAAAAAAAAGAAACCTATAGCGTGATAAACAAATTATAGGTACATATATCATACATCAGAATGAAATCTGACAAAATAGACAGATATAGGTGAAAATACAGGACATAGTAAAATAAATATTTTAAATCTACGAAAAGATTTTTTTAAAAGGTCAAAACTTTATATATATATATATATATATATATATATATATATATATATATATATATATATATATATATGTGTGTGTGTGTGTGTGTGTGTGTGTGTGTGTGTGTGTGTGTGTG
>NC_051392.1:53163693-53166193 GCF_015228065.2 Penaeus monodon
CATTCTTGAATGAGATCTAAGTATAAAGAATAAACGAATAAGGAAGTATCAATAAACTGATGTGATCAAATTATTGTTACATGAAAAAGTAACTGCTCCATATTAATTAACTAAGTAATTATGTGCTATACAAGAAAATAGTAGAACAATTTCAATATTAATATAACAAAAGTTTGCATGAAGTGTGTATAATGTACTTTATTTATTGAGATTTGATTGTCTCATACATATATGAGGCACATAAAATATTATCAAACTTTAAATCAAAGTAACCAACATGCTCCTTTCTATGCAGAGAGTAATGGTGATCTTTATTTGATCCCCTAAAACCCATCCATAGACTCCCTAGGGCTCCTTGGACCCAAGGTTAAGAACCCTTTGTTAAAGTATATCATAATGATCTAGGCAAATTGGGTGACCATTATCCTAATACACCTACAGTAGATGGATCAGATGGTTATTCATGAATATGGCAATCAGTGAAATCAGACATAAATATTGACCCCACTGACTTCCTTCTATCTTTACGAATAAGTAAAAAACAATGCTAACTTACTTCATCGGAGTTGACTCTATAGATACTAATTGGTTGTTCTGCAGACTCTCCATGTGACAGAATGACCTCAAGTTTTCCATCACCATCCAGATCAGTCACTGCACCTCCTGTGTAAATCATAACCAATAACAAATAAGAGGAAAAATTATAGCATTGTTCATTCAAAAATGGCCTCACATTAAATTTTGAAGATGTCAGACAATAAAACTGAACCTCATTAAAACTGCTGAGTTTACCTGTTCCTCTGCCATTGGGTTCTAGTGCATCACCAATGTTAATCTCTTTGATTGATGGATCTTGACCATTTATGCCTCTGAGAATTTGGAAAAGCCTGTTTGGAGCAGGTCCACGGTAGGCAATATTATTCAGTAGAACCTGCAGGAGTCAAGTTTTTTCATTAGAACAGGGTTTTTAACTTGGAAAAAAATATGTAAATAAAATAAAATAAATAAGTAAACAAATAAATAAAAGTAAAATAGAAAAACCTGCAAATTGCCACCAACAAACAAGCAAAAAGTAATAATATTGATAAAAATAAATAAATTCATGAATGAGAAGCAGTCATAAAGACCTTTATAATTTCATATCAACAGTTCTTCCATCAGAACTGGGTTTTCAAATTAAGAAATGAAAAGAAAGAAAATAAAAATGAAAAAAAATCTTGTTTTTGTAACCATAGGCAGAACTGCAAATTGGAAAAAAAGACTATCATCCCAAATAGTGTTTGTGGGTCAATAATAATAATAATAATAATAATAATAACAATAATAATAATAATAATAATAATAATAATAATAAAATTCATGTTGGACACCTGCCTGTCATATTTGAATATGGTCTTACTTTTGATTTATGAGATTTACTGTAATCTTTCCAAGGGGCCCAAGGTTGGGAAAAACTCACCGAAAGTTATTTGAGAACTGCAAGCATTACTTGAGAAAGGCAGAGTTTGAGAAAGGAAATAATAAAAACAAGAATGAAATAAATACTTAAAAAAAAAAGTCATCATCAATATCTTTCATGTTACAGTACTAGTCATTATGCCATTCTTACCTCTAAATTACCATCATTGTTGAAATCAGCTGCAATGACTGTCCGAATGGGAGATGGCCTGGCAAATTCTTCAGTTGCAATATTCTGCCAAGAAGAAATAAATTCTCAAATAATGTCACTCCACAAAAAACAATATCAGAATGTATCCTACAACGCTCCTTGTGTGAAAAGTACACTATTTTACAACCTACCCTGAATTTGGGTCGGCCTTCATCATCAGCTGTCTGTAGGAAGAGTCTATGGGGCCCATTCCAGTTGCCATACACAATGTCAAGTTTCCCATCTCCATCAAAGTCAGTCAGCATAACACCCCTACCATGCTCATATGAATCGGAAACACCTGAGAGGGAATTATTGTCTTCATCATTCTGTGCTTACGTGTTCCTTCATTCAAAGTTATTTCTCTACATGTAAATATCAAAGTACCCAATAATGAAATCAAACAATATGAGGAATATCCCAGATATGAATAGTTCTTTTGCCTATTTCACCTATTCAAAGCTTGAAGTCATATGTACCTGATTCTGCAGCCACGTCTGTAAACGTTCCATTACCGTTGTTTTTGAACAAGAAGTTTGCTCCGTGCTCATTGTCACAGAAGATGTCACTGCGTCCATCTTTGCTTAAAATGGGTCCAACAGTAACACCTCGTCCACCTGAGAAACACAATGGAAATTAAGCCCCTGTAGCTGAAATTTCACACTTATTGAACTGTATTATCATTCCATTATAAGTAACATTTAATTTTTTAATAAAAAATAAATCTATTACCTGTAAGCTTGGCAATACCAGCTTCATTTGCAACATTTCTCAGTGCAATCACACCGTTGGCTACATCACTACGGTTCTCATCCATTTCAATCAAGGAATGTGGGCCAACATTGCCACTTG
>NC_051392.1:53171091-53173591 GCF_015228065.2 Penaeus monodon
ATATATAAATAAAAAATATATAATATGCTTAATATATATTAATATAATATATATATGCATATATAAATATATACATACATATATATATACTACATATATTATACATACATATATTATACATACATATATTAGTATATATATATATATATATGCATATAATATATATATGCATATATAATATATATTATATATATATTATATTATATTATATATATATATGCTATATATATCTATATATTATATAATATATATAATAATTTATATATATATTATATATAAGTACTCCCCTAGGGAAGACCATGGGCCAGCCACCCCAGTATATATATATATATATGTATATATATTATATATATACATATGTATATATACACATATAAATACATATACATACATATATATATGTATATATATAAATAGATAAATATATATATATATATATATATATATATATATATAGATATATATATATATGTGTGTGTGTTGTGTGTGTGTGTGTGTGTGTGTGTGTGTGTTATATATATATCTATATATATATATATATATATATATATGTATGTATGTATGTATGTGCGTGTGTTGTGTGTGTGTGTGGGTGTGTGTGTGTGTGTGTGTGTGTGTGTGTGTGTGTGTGTGTGTGTGTGTGTGTGTTTTGTGTGTGTGTGTGTGTGTGTGTGTGTGTGTGTGTGTGTGTGTGTGTGTGTGTGTGTGTGTGTATGTGTATGTGTATGTGTGGTAGAAAACCCACAATGCAAAAACTGGATTTATTAAAAATGAGTCTTCAGTTTCGAAATCCACCTGGATTCCGCCTTCAGGTCTGAAGAGGAAAGAAAGTGAAGGGGTATAAAGAGAGAGAGGAGAGACAACGTGGTAACATGGGGCCACTGAGGACAGACGAACGGAAGCGAAAGAAGGTCAGATCAGGTCGGATGATCGGGTGAACTATGCGCAGGGTGGCCGGCATAAGGGAGAAGGCGGAGGATGTGGGGAGCGAAGAGACTATCGGCAGGAGAAAAGCCTCTGTTCAAGTTGAAATTAAGAAGAAGCTTTATTAAAGAGCATTTCACCAGTCTGCGCGCGTGGACATCAGCGGAAGGAAAGACAATTCGCGCCGCTAGATAGTTCATTTGATGGCTTGTGTCCAACTGATGGCAAAAAAGGGTGTTGTTGTTGTGTCCCCTGGTTACAGCATACTTATTGAGACAGACGCTTAGTGAGACTGGCAGTCTCGCCAAAGTATTGCTTATCACAAGAGGCACAAAAAGCAGCATAGGTGTCCCACCTTCGAGGTAGAGGGAGGACTGGTGTGGACCAGGTTGCGACGAAGAGTGTTCACCTGGCGAAAGATTAGCCTGCAGTTGAGAGGGTGAAGAGGGCGATGGAGAGAGTAGATCTCCTCAATGTAGGACAGGCTGAGGACGGGCAGGTGATGAGTCTCTCCAGGGGATAAGTCGTGGTAGAAGGTACGCCGTACCCTGGATGACGCGACGTCGAGAACATGACTAGGATAACCCAGTTTCGAGAACGAACGACGCAGGAAGTCGATCTCTCCATACAGGTACTGGGGATCACAGATGCGGAGGAACAGCCGGGTGGCAACACCTCTCTTTATTTGGAGAAGTGTATGTACATACTACTATGTATTTTTTTTTTTTTTTTTTAACGGTAGGTTCATGTCGTATCATGCCGCCGTGGTCACAGCATGATACTTAATTGTAGTTTTCATGTTGTGATGATATTGGAGTGAGTACGTGGTAGGGTCCCCAGTTCTTTTCCACGGAGAGTGCCGGTGGTACCTATTTAGGTAATCATTCTCTCTATTTATCCGGGCTTGGGACCAGCACTTGACTTGGGCTGGCTTGGCCACCCAGTGGCTAGGTAGGCAATCGAGGTGAAGTTCCTTGCCCAAGGGAAACAGCACGCCGGCGAACCCTCGAACTCAGATTGTCGTCGTGACAGTCTTGAGTCCGACGCTCTAACCATTCGGCCACCGCGGCCCCAACTACTATGCATAGGCTTCCTATATATGGAGAAGTGGTCAGCAGAGCGATGAACTAGAGTGTCCAAGAAGCGGAGCTAGTTGTCAACCTTCCATTCCTCCTTGAAACGGATGGAAGGAGAGAAAGAGAGTTCAGCTGCGTCAGGAAATCCGAGAACAGGGCAGGGTCATGAGGCCAGAAAGAAAAGACGTCTTCGACATACCTCAGCCAAACCGACGGACGAAGGGAGATGAAAGGGAGAAGCTCAGAATCGAAGAATTCCATGAACAGGTTTTCCAAGACTGGAGAGAGAGGAGAGCCCATGAAAACGCCGAATGTCTGAGAGTGAAAGCGACCCTCAAAGGAAAAGGAGTTAGACACAGACGGATCAGCTGGAGGAAGACGTCGGTGGGCAGAGGGAGACGAGGATCCTCTGCGGGGAGCTTCTTCTGAAGAAAGTAAGGACGTCATCAAGCGGGACCTTGGTGAACAGAGAGTCGACATCCAAGCTCATCATGATCGCC
>NC_051392.1:53175747-53196472 GCF_015228065.2 Penaeus monodon
TTTTTTGGGGTTGTGTGTGTGTGTGTGTGTGTGTGTGTGTGTGCGTGTGTTCAAAAATCTAAATATAATATTAACTCTTAAGAAAGTTTTATTCTTGCCACAAAGCATATTTGAAAAAATATAGAAAACAATAAAATATACGCTGTGGTTATTGTTCTTGTTCCGGCACCGGATCTCATCACATTAAGGCTATTCGTCCGGCATGCATGCTTTGCGCACGAACACACTCTTTTTGTCTTACTTGCCGTTGATGGTGGATAACAATGGACTGTTTTAAAGTTGGGAACGAATTTGCAAGTTTTGCTGCCGTGAAAAAAGAGTTTGACCGAATTGCAAGAAAGCACTTTCACACAAGAACACACTCTCGCGCTTGAGCTCATGCGATAATTGTGTTTCGAGTTTCGTTGTCGTATCTCGTGTCTGTTGGGATATTTTTCGGGCATTTTCTGTCGGACACCTATTATGTAGAGCTATTTTCCCGACAATATTGCAGGATGCAATTTTTGTTTACCATTTAATTGAAAATCTCCAGCTTGTCAATATACGGCAAATTTGTTTGTTTTGAGAGGTCCCCGTGTGGAAAATAAATAGCATAAATAGATAGAGAGTGATAGTACATTGAACTCCAGGGCATGATCCCCCAGGAAAGTCTAAAATATGGCCTTTCATTGGCTATTGAAAATCTCCATATCTTGTCATTCTTCGGCAAATTTGTTTGTTTTCAGGGGTCCCCGTGTCAGCAAAACTTGTAAATTCGTTCCCAACTTTGAAGGAATCCACTGTTATTCCCCATCAACGGCAACTAAGACAAAACATGGCGCCAATGTTTGTTTTGAATGCGCAAGTGCAATCGGGGTATTATATTATTGTTGTTATTATTATTATTATCATCATCATCATCATTATAGTAAGATTAATAATTTATTATTACTATGATGATCATAATAATAATGATACTAATAATAATGATATAATAATAATAATAATAATAATAATAATAGTAATAATAATAGTTAATAGTAATAATAATTATTAATAATAGTTAATAATAATAATAATAATAATAATAACAATAATAATAATGATAATAATGATATAATGTAATATAATATAATACAATATAATATAATAATAATAATAATAATAACAATAATAAAACACATAACTGCAACAACAATAATGATAATGATAATAATATGATACTAATAATAATAATAATAATTATTATTATTATTATCCTTTTTATTATCAAATCGAAACACAAAACGGTTAATAATAATAAAAAAAAAAGATAATAATGATAATAATGTAATGATGATAAAGTTTATAAAAATTAATAATTAAAAATAAAGAAAATAATAAAAATAATAAAAGATAATAATAAATAAAAAAAAAAAAAACAAAAATTAAAAAACAAAAAAAAAAAAATAAATAAATAAAAAAAAAATAAAAAAAAAAAATAAAAAATAAAAAAAAAATAAAAAAAAAAAATAATAAATAAAAAAAAAAAATTAAATTAATTAAAATTTTGATAATAATTTTTTTCATTTTTTTTATTATCAAATAAAAACAAAACAGTCCCCAGTCGGCCATCCAAAACCCAAGCTTAGCGAATTTCTTAATCGAGTGGCCCGCAGTGCCTTTCTGCATAGTGCAAACCAAAGGCCCTCTGACCTCGAGAGGGGGACGTTATTCCGTGCAAAAACACTCGTGAACCGCCAAAAAACAGCGGGTTAACCCGTTAAATGCAAGTGGGGGTCAGAAAACCCCCCCCCCCATGCTGCTGCCAAAGGGTCTAAAGTGATTAAAAAAAAAAAAAAATAATATAATGTATTTCCCAACGGGAAAAAAAGACACAAACCCCCCAAACCCCCGCCCGGGGGGATTAAAACCCGGCATCCCTAAAGGGTAGAAAAAAAGATTTGCGCTTGTTGGTTTCAAGAAAAAGTTTACTTTTTTTAGGGGAAAAAATTTTTTTTGCGTTAAATTTCCCAGCCTCATATATTTGTGTTCGAGGAAAAAGTTTATATTTTTTAGCAAACATTGTTTTTCTTCCCATCTTTTCTCCAGTCTCAAAAAAAACAATTTTAAAGTAAGTACGCTGTTTGCCCCCAAAGCAAAACTTGGGTAATTTAACCAAAAGTAAACTCCCCCTGTGCATAGAGAGAAAATATAACAGAATTTTCTTTAATTATTTTTGTAATATGGGAAAATGGAAATAAAATGAGATCAAAAGTTTTTTACACCATTTTTTAATGTTTTTGGAAATGACCAGAGTGTATAAGAAAAAAGAAAGGGGTGCTGACATAAGGGCAGTAAGAGAAAGACAAAAAGACGAGAAAAAATAGACAGAAATTTTTTGGGGGGAGAGGGGGAGGGGAGGGGAAAAGGGGACGGGGGGAGAGAGGGGGCCGGGGGGAAGGGGGGGAGGGGAAGGGGAAAAGAGAGAAACTATTTTAAATTTCCCTGGGTGATGATGGTGTTTTTTATTGCATAATTATTATTCTTTTTTATTTTCAGTAAACTAATTTTGATTACTAACCTAAATATTATAATAATAAAAATTTAAAAATAATAAATTTAAAAATAATAATAAATAATAATAAAAAAATAAATAAAAATTTAAAAATAAAAAAAAAAAAATTTAAAATAATAATAATTATTTTATTTTATTATTATCGACGAATTATTCCCCACCAAAGGAAATCTTTTGTAATAGCCCCAAGATTTTTAGTTTTGAAGAAAAAAACCAGAGTTTTGGTTTTAAATGATAACCCCAAAATGCCCAACCCCAAATTTTACTGAGGGCGATTTATTTTTAGATAAATACTATCATCTTATTAATAAGGGTTAGCACGGGAAAGAAAGCAAATTTTTTTGGGATGAGATTTCGCAAGTTCTATGCCGGTAGTGTGGGGGAAAGTAGTTTAATTTTAAAAGTTTAAAACTGAGACATTGCAGACGGGAATTAGTTTTTCATCCCTCATTGCGAAAAGATACAAAGAAATGCGATGTCTGAGGGGGTTACTGCGAGAACAATAACAAATATCCTTGACCAATCCATCAATGTCAAAGATGCTGAAATCAGTGAGTTCTGTTAGTCTCTATGTATTTGTACTGAGACGGCGGGAAATTCATATCGCGGTGTGTGTGGGAGGTACAATGTTCAGTGTCAGTAAGCGATGATGTGAGCACAGTGTTCACTCTAGAGTAATAACGTAATCAGGCAACAAGAACTTATTTAATTTGAGTGCGGGAAAGGTTAGACAAAATGGGGGGGGGGTGAAACGGGAGGGGAGGTGAGTGAGGGAAGTGTCACTCATGGGTTCGTGTGTTTGTATGTTCGTATTTTCTTGTGATTTTTGCGAAAGTGGAATCAGTTGAGATTGTAGAATGTAATTTAAGAGGAATTAATTATGGAGTGTGAGAGAAAAAAAGAGAGAGAAAAAAATGGAAGTCTGCTTGTATACATTTACATACATGTATATCTTCGCTTCCCTACTGAAAGTTCCATATACGTCCTCACTTCCCAGCTAGATGTATTATACTATCTCTCTCATATATACATACATACATACATACACACAACACACACACACACACACACACACACACACACACACACACACACACACAAATATATATATATATATATATATATATATATATATATTATATACATATACACATATATGGATATATATACATATATGAATATATACATGTGTATATATATTTACGTATTTGTACACGTGTGTGTATGTGTGCGTGTATGTGTGTGTGTGTGTATGTGCGTGTGTATGTGTGCGTGTGCGTGTGTATGTGTGCGTGTGCGTGTGCGTGTGTATTTGCGTATATTATAGTCAACCTCCCGTCTTTATCTTGATATCAATATATAGCTTTCCAATATTAACGGTCGAGATACTTCTCCAACTTGAGGTTCGAAATAGCAACTATTAATTAAACTAAATCTAAGGTTCGAGATAAACAACTGGTAATTGTATCTATATGCCTGTTGGTGTATATAATAGCTACATATACTAGTAAGAAAATACATATTACATATACACTTATATCCGTGCATGTATTAATATACAATCTACGTATAATTCTAAATATATATGGTAAATATGCTACTATATATATTATAGTAGCATCATCATTATCATTGTCATGACATAGCAACAGTAACCATACGCCAAGTTAAAGCGATAGTGATAATTATATGAATCTGCTGAGTATCTTTATTGATTTTTAAAAAATCTTTGTATGTGTTGACTATATCCCCGTTTCATACAATGTACATTTATTGGTGAACTGGTCGTCTAGAATTCAGTTTATAGGGGCGAGTAGTATGTGTGTATTATTTCACACACTCGACCCAGCTATAATGCAATAGTAATGAAGTTTATTGCAAAACAAGTTACATTCTAGTTAAATGATGTATGAAAAATTGTTAACACTGACAGAATCTGGTTAATGTTTTTTTCATCCTCTGCCAACGATCATACCACGTTGAAAGCACCGCTTCTCGTCAGATCAACGAAGTTAAGCAACGTTAGGTCTGGTCAGTACTTTGATGGGTGACCGCCTGGGAACACCAGATGCTGTTGGCATTTTATCATATGAGCTAGATATGTTATGTATCTATTTACCTCTTTTAGCAGCTCTTCTTATATGTGTATATGAAAATCAATTGAAATCATAGTAAAGTGATAATGAATGTGTTATTAATAATCATATTATTAAATGATGTTTACAAAAAAAAACAACAAAAAAACGCATAAATCTTTCGCCATTTACTAAAGATTACTGTGGAAAGTAACAACTCAATGAGTCCTACTCGATTTTTCTTTAGTCCACTTCGATGGGTTCAAATGTTATAAGCATACAATTGAAATGCATACTTTTTAAATACTTTATTATGAGGAATCAACCATTTCTCTCTTTCTTGAATTTAGATCATTCCAGGACAAACAATTTCGTCTTAAATTAACCGTAATGCTATATTTTAAATTTAATATCAAACTATAGTAAACTGTATAAATATGCCTCTCAAAATCATAAAAAGGCGACAAAAGTTCATTTACCGACAAAAAGTGCATTAGGATAAGATAGAATGGATATACCCTAGAAAACTTAATAATGAAGAAAATGAAGCAAATATGCGCTTTAGCGCAGAAAAAATCAGTATAGTTGCAATAATATATCTCGCATACACATCTTATTTCCATTTACATCAACTATTCATTATTTCTCATTTATATGCCGATTTACTGAACTACATTATTATATATATATATATATATATATATATATATATATATATATATATATATATATATATATATATGCTTTATACTATGCTGATCTAATTTGTCGAGAAATGGTAATGAAAAGGATTACCCTTCAAAGTACCTATAACCAATAACCTTTTTATATAGTTTGGAAAAATAATAAAGATACTTTTAGATCCCATTATAAAAACTACCTTACTACTGTATGAACAGAGTACATCAGTATCCTCAAAGGAGTGATCTGTAAAATTTGTGGTTCGGAATGATATATTGGTGTTGTAAACTGTGCTGGTTTGACAAACTAACCTAATGAAATATATGCAGGTAAAATATTAAAAAAAAAACTGCCTTGGTGGACAGGTGGATTTAGAACCATTCTTATTTTTTTAACGAAATGTTATAGGGAACGCAGGCCCCCGCTACCAAAATTGCGCACTCGATTTAATCACATTTGGGTTATTCGCTGGGGTCGGCGCCAACTGAGTGCAATGGTGAGCTTCGCCCTAGGAGAAGCGCCTTCGTGATCACGGCATCACCTGTGCCAGGTATGTATGCTCTCCTAGCCATGCGCGACCACGACCGCTTAAACTGAGTAATTGGCGATAATCTTCATTTATGATTCCATAATTTTACCTGGATTTACAATCCTTCCACTTTTAAGACGCAATTTCTAGCAACGGCCTACTCATCTATTTACACACTGCTATCCCCTACTATGACATACGGTATACATACCCACGATTTGTCTACGTCATTTAACACGATTGACCATTCAGTTCATACAGTTTACCTTACTGCTGCTACCAGGTCACATGTTTACATGGAATAACGGGGTAGAAGAACTCAAGGAGGTAACTGCCAATTTGCAAGAGTAATAATCACACTCATAGTGGTAGTAGCAGTGGCAATACTAAGAATAATGGCATCAAATAGTAGGTCAAATAATAATTATGTAATATTGTAAAGGCATCTGCATTTGTTAGTTGTTTATTTCAGATGCGGATTAACCATTTGAAACCAAGAAAAGGCTACTTTAGTAACAAGCAGTGGCACTTACTTCAGTTTACTGGTACTTTGTTTTGGTTTTGGAAACGATCAATCACGAAACAACAAATCTCATTTTTATACGTATGATTTTTTCTTCTTATCAGGAGTTTCAAAGTTCAAGAATACTTCCTGTGGAGCAATATTCAAGAACTCAGTCTGTGTAATCCTTCTCTGAACATCGGTAAATTTGAGAGCCTCTTCCTGCTTAGAGAATTACACTAACAGTCCTCATCGTGGTTGAATATATTCCGAGAATCTTGGCGAGAAAACCGGCACCGCACTACTAAACGGATTTTTCAGTGTTATGTTGGTTTATTATGTATAGCATGTTTGCTGAGGCCTATTTTCAAAATATTTTCATAATTATTTTTGGGATCAGTATGTATAAGCATGTGGGAGTATGTTTGCTATTTTAATATTTGAATTAATCTACACTATTTGATCAATTTATAAATCAAATATAGATATACTATGTATTTATATACTATACTATATATATATATATAATATATATATATATATATATATATATATATATATATATATTAAGTGGTATCAGGGACTAGAATATATCTACCACGAATGCATATTTCTTCAAAAACATATTCCAATGCATCTCCAATGAAATTCAAGTTACACATTTTTTTGTATTAGAAAATAATCGAATTTAGGAATCAAACGATTTTTGTATCTTTAAATCATTACCTCAGTGATGTATGATACAAACTGATTGCTAGTATGCAATGCCTCACTTTCAATTGTTAAATTCAACTACATTCTCACTACCTGACATATATACTTAGCGTATATCTTTTTATAATAGATAATAGTATTTATTTCAATTCAGCCTGTCCTCAGTCTACCTTGTTGGTCAGTTGGGTTACCATTAATATCTAATTCTGATTTCTCTGTTACTAAACGATTTCCGTGGAGTGGAAGCAAATCAGTGAGTCTTAGTCGGTATTTTCTATTTTCACTTCGATATATTTAAATTCAACATATGCAAAATGAACATAAAATAGTTCCGATACAACAGAAGACAATAACCAAATATAAAAGTTGCAAAACCACACAAAAAAATAAGTTGTGTGACATGAGGAGTAAAATAGTTAAATATGAAGTGTATTCTAGATATGGGTGACATACGAAAGGAAAGAGAAGTTTGTAACAGTAAGGCAGAGTTCGAAGGATCGAGCATGGTAAAATGTGGTGTGTGAGCAAGGAAGTGGTCAAATGAGCGCAAAGTGAATGCTCGTGGAAGGATGATCAGTGTGAGCGTTGTTGCAACTGATTTGTGTGTTGTGTTGATTTCGTGTAATGATCTAGTGGGATAGTCAAGGCTCCATCATTAATTGTGGGAAACCAGAATATAACCAGCACAGGAGTACAATCCTCAGTCTCTGCAGGGGGTAAACTAACGGCAATGTACGCCAAACAATCAGGTGTCGGCGTGTACCAGAGGTAGTACAAATAAAGGTCGAGCTCAGCTACTGGGAAATGCGTGACCTTGCAATCAGGTAGCCCCGTGGCACGCTCGAAACGAACAGGGATCTCGTTGACGATGATAACACACGTAACCTTTGACCATCGTTTTTCCTCGTGGGACGGAGGGGCCCAACGCATGGAAGTGCACTCCATCTGAAATCATCAGTGCCATGCCACTGTAGATGGCATGCTACAGTCCGCGAAGAGAGGCATGTAAATGTGGTCTCAAGGACTGTGCTGAATAGATGTGAACGCTGTGGTCCATCTAAAAATATGGGAGGGAAGTTCATCCTCAGGCTTTGAAACAACTAGTGGAGTGGAGGCGTCAAGGGCCTCGGGTTTGCGAGCGAGTACTGCGGGAAAACCGTTCTCAGGCTTAACAGAAACAACCATAAAGGGAGACATTGCTTGTCGCAGATACACGAGGAGTTACTGAGGGAAGTTTGTCCTCAGATTTAGCAGAAACAAATGCATGGTCAGACAGGGCGGCAACCTGATCCGCGGGCCGTGACGCAGGCGTGGATGGCTTGGCAGCGAGTACGTAAGATTCCTGAAATGTTACTTTGCGCATATGGTAGCGAAAACGCAACGAATGACAAAGAGAAAGACAACTTGCTTTACTTGGAGGACTGAGATCGTCTACAAACACTATGTACGGCAACCTTGTCCCGTGAGATTTTGCAACGGACGAAATAAAGGACGAGGTCATCCTGTACGATAGGGACGTTGTCAACAACGAAAGACGCAAGATACAAAAACATGCGATGTCTGAAGGGGTTACTGCGAGAACAGTAACAAATATCCTTGACCAGTCCATTAATGTCAAAAAAGTTAGACAAAATAGGGGTGGGACGCTGGGGGAAAGGGGAGGGAACGACACGGGAGGGGAGGGGAGTGAAGGAAGTGTGGTGTCACTCATGGGTTCGTGTGTTTGTTTGTTCGTGTTCTCTTGTGTTTTCTGCGAAAGTGGAATCAGTTGAGATTGTAGAATGTAATTTAAGAGGAATTACATATGAAAAGTGAGAGAAAAAATAAAAAAATCACGAATGGAAGTCTGCTTACGTGTAAATAACACTTGTTTACATTTACTTACATATCTATCTTCGCTTCCCTACTAAAAGTTTCATATGTCTCCACTTCCCAGCTAGATGTATTGTGCTATCTCTTTTCTTACTATACCTACTACATAATATACATAATATAATATATCATATATATATATATATATTATAATAATATTATATATATATATATATATATATCATATTATTATAATAAATATTAATTATATAGTATATGTGTATATAAACATAGTGTATTTGTGTTGTTATATATATATATATATATATATATATATATATATATATATATATATATATATATATATATATATATATATAATCATATACACACACTCTCGTATTTTTACACGTGGTGTGTGTATCTGTGTGTATGTGTGTGTGTGTGTGTGTGTTTGTGTGTATTTGTGTATATTATAGTCAAACCTCCCGTCTTTGTCTTGATATCAACATATACCTTTCCACCAGGTGAAGACGGAATTAATACAGACCTTATAACAGATGTAAGAGAATTGCAACAGTGAAACTAGCCAATCTTGTCAACAAATAAATGCCTTCTCATCGGAAAATGCTACAATTATTTTGATACATAAAAATGGCGATAGAAAGGATCTAAAAAACTACCGAAACATATGCCTCCTTTCATTTACTTACATTCTGTTCACAAAAGTCATCACTACTCGCATCTCCACTGCAGAAGCCTGCCTAGAGAACAGGCAGGCTTCTGTAGTGGATTCTCAACAACAGACCACATCCACACGCTCACCCAAATAAGAGAGAGAGAAGAAGCAGAGAGAGAGTAGAGAGAGAGGAAAGAGAAGAGAGAGAGAGAGAGAGAGAGAGGAGAAACGAATATAGGAAACCTCTGTGTATGGCATTCATCGATTACGAAAAGGCATTTGACTCTACAAATACCAGCAGTACTAGAAGCTATTCGAAGACAGGGAGTAGAGGAGGTATATTGCAAAATATTGGAAGATATATACGAAGATGGGACAGCAACCATCAAGCTCCACACAGAAACCGATAAAATACCAATTAAAAAAGGTGTTAGACAGGTCGGTACCATCTCACCAAAACTGTTTACAGTTTGTCTGAGGAAATATTCAAGAAGCTAGAATGGAACGGAAATGGCATCAAAATAGGAGACGAATATCTAAACAACATAAGATTTGTAGATGATATTGTTCTGTTTAGTTAATCTGCAAATGAAATGCAGCAACTAATAAACGATCTGAATAGAGAAAGTCTGAAAGTCGGACCTAAAAAAAAGAAAAAAAAAAATCATGTTCAACAGTAGACTTCATTTCGAATAGATACATGTACAAGGCGAAGCGCTAGAGGCAGTGGACAAGAATATATTCCTAGGGCAACTCGTACAGACAAACACATTTAGCGAAGAGGAAATTAAGCGACCCATCAGCCTAGGCTGGAACGCCTTTGGCAAACACAGTAGCATACTAAGAAGCTCCTTGCCATTATGTTTAAAAAGAAAAGTCTTTAACCAATGCGTCCTCCCAGTTATACCTTATGGATCAAAAATATGGACTACAACCAAATTACTGGAGAGGAAAGTGCCCAGAGAGGAATGGAGAGGTTGATGCTGGGAATTAGGCTAAGAGATCGGATGAGGGCGACGTGGGTCAAGAGAACAGACAAAAGTGGAAGATATACTTGGGAGCATCAAAAAGAAAAATGGCAATGGGCAGGTCATATATGTCGGAGACAGGACGAAAGATGGACAAAGAAAGCAACAGACTGGGCTATAGATACATAAAGAGGCCAAGAGCCAGCCCAATGGCACGATGGCAAAAATTTGGCTGCCAAGATTGGAAACAAAAAACGCAAGACAGGATTGGGAGAGGCCTACGTCCTGCAGTGGATTGATTCGTCTGATATATATTCCAATATAATATATATACATTTCCAATATATGTATATATATTCTAATATATATATATATATATATATATATATATATATATATAATATATATATATATATATATATATATATATATATATATATATATATAAATAAATATATATATATATATATATATATATATATATATATATATTATATATATATATATATATATTCTTTTTATGCGACGGCTCCCTTTAATGGCGTATGCTCACTTATATGTTGAAGTGTCAGAAGAGAAAGCAGGACAGAGCACCTGCGCTTGCTCAAGGAGGAAAGGCAGCTGATGCGGATAGAGGTGTGAAGTGTACGATCCGGTCTTGCTATGTATTGTTTACCAGCCGGTCCTTCATGACCAGTGAAAAGTGATGCCGTGCCTCTCTCACTGTCGACATAATGAGAGAGAGGAAAGAGGCCAGATAGACAGATAGATAGACAGACAGAGAGAGAGAGAGAGAGAGATGGGGTCTCAGGATGAAAGCCGCACATTTCATATTTTGCCAACTAAGGACTAGTAATCTGCAAAGTATCTACTTATTCATATAATATATATATATATATATATATATTATATATATATAATATATATATATATATATATAATTTGTATATAATATATATATATGTGGCCGCCAAAGAACCCCTATGTTTTGTCAATGGGTGTGGGGATGTACCACTGCGTAGCACTCGCTTAAGTTTATTCATTTTGCGGTAAAAACCTGAAATTTAAATACTCGATTATGGGAATGCGTGCATAAAATACAAAAAAACCACAATAAAAAATTTTTTATTAGGTTTAAGATAAAGAACTTCTACAATACTGGATAATACCATGGGGAAGTCAGATATCAGCTGTTTCCCAGTATGCTATGGGCGTCTTGACGGCACGGATTCCCTCAAACTGCCCTCCCCCCTTTAAACATACATATGCTACGAGTCAAGAAACACTATTCATATGTTATACATTAGTTGGGTCCGACCCATTTCTCCCAGCATCGATCACATGAAGAGCCACCACATTCCAGGGGGCCCCCTACACAAACATTTGCGGTCAGCTCTTTGGCTGATAGGACCATGTGTTGACCCGGGGGTCAAGCGACTGGGGCCTCCTCGAGGAGGTTGTGACCAAAAGAAATTTTCAAACACCCTTCCGTTTGCAGTTTTAAGAAAAGTATATACAATATATATACACATAATATAGTATGTGATATACCAGGGCGGTACACTCCCCCCTTTTGCCCCATGGGAGCAACAAAAAACCCCCGGGTTTAGATAAGAATTTCAAAGGGGATAACTTCACTAGGGGTCTGATGGGGATTCCAGAACTAGTCCGGACTTGGTTTTTTCCCGATCCATCTTCCCCGGGCTAAGCTCTTTCACCCCCCCTAGCCTCCACTGATTCCGGGGAGTAGTCGTTCGAAAAATGAGGACAAGGTCTCCTTTCCCTGAAGATTTCTGGGGTTCAATGTTTCTGTCTACCTAATTTTCGGGTATTCAGCTTTCCATCATCTCCAAACCTATTGTAGGATTTGTGAGGCCCAGGCCGCCCTATGTGTTGTCAAGTGAAGCATTGTCATTTTCTGCCCCCGGATCCCATCTACATTCATCCTCAGGGCATGGTTGGGGTTTTAAAGTTTGGTTCGTGACATCCCCCGGGATCGAGAAAGAGGGGGGCTGTTCGTCCTTAAAACGTTTTTGCCTGGTGAAGGCTTTGCTTCATTCTGCAGATACAAGGGGGCCTTTAAAATAAAATTTCTTTTTTAATCTGCAAATTTTGGGTTTTGAAGGCCCCCTTAGAAGACCAATAGGCACATGCGGGGCCCCAAAAAACACTCCAAATAAGTGCACAGTCAGCGAATATTTTGGGGCCTCGCGAAAACCCCCCTTTTTTGGCCCCCACAAGAACCTTTTAGAAATCAGGCCCCTTTGGGGGTCCCTTTTACCTGGTAAAAACAACCCTTTGATATCAGCAGCTACTGCAATTCTTCTTTTTTAAAACCGGAGCAGTATGCCCAGCAGGCATTCATCAAGTCGGGCCTTTGCATGACCTGCTTATTTAGGGTGGTCCCCTTTAAAGGAAGCAGCACAGTCGGACATATGTGTTTTTAAGTTGTTGGGTTGAATACCGGGTGGTGTGGTAGGTACCTGTTTCCCTGGGGGCCCTATCCCTTTGCCTGCTCAGCAGTCCTTTTTGAAGAAACTTCTCCATTTCTGCACTTTTTTAGCCTTCAGGTTTTTCACCCCTTTTGAGACGTGTTTTACCCGCAATTGTTTTTTTCCCATTACCAATTTTTGGGAAAGGGCGGGGCTAAATTTTCCCTTAAAGTAAATTTGGGGAATTCATGAGTCCATAAAAACCAGGGGCCCCTCTTTGTCCAAAAAATGTAGGACTTGAAACCCTCCGCTGATTTCCCTTTTCTCTGTTTTCTCCTCCCAAAGGGCACATGGTGTCGTGCTGCGGTCGGCCTTCACTTTGTGGGCCCAAAAATTTGTTGCTCCAGTGCCCGTTAACCGCCCATCCTAATTTTGTCCTTGCAGAAAAGGGTTCACCCCCTCTCCCCCTTCTGACCCCCAGAGCATAAGGCGAGGGGGCCGGGCCCGTCAGTAATCGACATCCAGTCTGGTGGATTTGCTGAGTAGAAACCAGGTCTCGAGGTGTGGCCAGCGAGGGGTGTTCATTGGCTCACTCTAGTTTTGATCAGCCCTTCGGGGAAAGGGAATCGAGGACGATCACCTGACGGAGCGCATAGGGGATTCTTCCGTTTTAAGTCCTTGACCATGAGATCAACCTGTTTGGTGTCATGGTAAGTTTCCTGTGTCTGTAGTAATCACCGTTGTCTCTTTCCCCTTTGGGCCCAAAGCATTTTACTCCCTATAAAATGAAAGAGCAGGAACTCCCGGAGCCCAGAAAGACTGTCATCAGCAGTTTTTACTATAAATTAAAACAATTGGGGGGGGGGGGCACCTCGCTCCTTAAGCTTCCACCTGTGCTGTCTTTTAAGCCCCCCTTTTTTTGGGCAGCCCATACAGGGGGGTAATGTATTTCTCACCTTTGTATCGCAAAGGTCAAAAAGCGGTTCTTTTTCCTTTGGGGGGGCAAAAGGTCGAAGCTTTTGTCAACCGACCCCGGAGGAATATCCCAGGACTATACCTTTTAGCTTGGGAAGTTTTACTTGCAACATTTGATTACCTCCAAAATGTTTTTTGTCAGCACCTTGTGGATGGTTTTGAGGGGGAGCGTTTTGGGGATTTGGGGATTTTTCTTTGGGCCGGTGTGCTATCGGGGCACCACATCATTTGAATTTTCAGAGTGCTGTTTTTTGAAGCGTTTAGACCCCACTTTTTTTCGTCATGCTCGATGATTCTGATTCGTGTCTGAGCATTTCCCTCATCCTTGGGGTTTCGATGTAGTGCATTTTGTTGCCTTGTTTTCCGTTATTTTTTGTATTGGCCCCTTTAGGTTTTTCCTTCCTTGAAAGGGGTTTCCCCCGGAGCCCCCCTTTAATTCTTCTAAACATCACTCCATGGGATGACGGGGTCTGCCTGGTTTTTCGAGTGGGGGTCACGCTGGCCAGAGCTGTCGAGGGGTAGGCTCGGGAACTTTCCTTCCCCCTATGTCACTCACTGGACTAAGAGGAGCCCCTTTCTCCAAAATTTGATGATGGAGCAAACCGGGGGATTTCCTTCCCCTTTGACTTTCCCGGGACCAAGAGGTGCAAAAGGTGTTCTTCACGTTCTTCCACCATGAGGTTCGCGATTTTCAACTTTTAAAATTCCTTGTCGCCCCACACCAATCGTCTCTAGCAGGTCTTTTTCCCACCTCCATCTTTTTTCGCCAAGACTATTTTTCCTGCGGGAGAGCATCTCCTGACATTGATCAAACCAGTGTGGGTTTCCGTTTTTTGTCAATGAGTCACCATGTGTTTTTTTAAATCTGCAAGAAGAGCACATGGGTTTTTTACTCTGCAGGAATGCAGCACGTGGGGATTTGCTCTGCAAGAATGCAGCACCGTGGGTATTTGACTCTGCAGGGACGACCGTGGGTATTTGAATCTCAGGGGGGGCAGCCTGTGGGTTTTTGATCTGCAGGATGCAGCACCGGGGTTTTTTTACTCTGCAGGGTTGCAGCACTGGGGGTATTTGACTCGCGGGATGCGCACCCTGGATTTTTGGGGCTCTGCAGGGATGCAGCACCGTGGGTATTTGACTCTGCAGGAATGCACACCGGGGTATTTGGCTCTGCAGGGAAAGCGCACCGTGGGTTTTTTTGACTCTGCAGGGATGCAGCACCGTGGGTTTTTTTACTCTGAGGGGTTTCAGCAATGTGGGTATTGACTTGCAGGGATGCCCCGCACCCTGGGTTTTTTACTTTTCAGGGGTCCCACCCTGGGTTTTTGACTCTGCAGGGGTGCGCACGTGGGTTTTTTTACTCTGCAGGGATGCAGCACCCTGGGTTTTTTTACTCTGCAGGGTTGCAGCCACGTGGGTTTTTTTACTCTGCAGGGAGCAGCCCGTGGGGTTTTTTTTCTGCAAAAGGGTGCGCACTGTGGGTTTTTAAAATTGGCGGATCAGCACCGTGGGTTTTTTTACTCAGGGGTCGCACCGTGGGTATTTGACCTGCACAAGCGCACCGTGGGTATTTTATCTGCAAGAATGCAGCACCGTGGGTATTTTTTCGCAAAAATGCAGCACCCGGGGGATTTTACCCGCAAAAGCAGCACGTGGGGGTTTGACTCTGCAAGAAGAGCACCGTGGGTATTTGATTCTGCAAGAATGCGCACCGTGGGTTTTTTACCTCAAAAATGCAGCACCGTGGGATTGACTCTGCAAGAAGCGCACCGGGGGTATTTGACTCGCAAGAAGCAGCACGGTTTTTTTTCCTCCAATAAACCAACACGTTGGTTTTAAATTCCAAGCACAAAACCCTTGGTTTTACTCAAGAAACCACACTGTTTTTTTCAAAATCCTTAATAACACAACATGTTGGTTTTTTATCCTTAATAAACCCAAAACGGGGGTTTTTAATCCTTAATAACACAAAAACTGTGGGCCCTTTTAAATCCTTAATAAACAAAAATGGGGTTTTTTTCCTTTAAAAACACAACACTGGGTTTTTAACTCAAAAAACACAAAACGGGGTTTTTAATCCTTAAAAAAAACACAACACGTGGGCTTTTTAACTCCTTTAAAGAACACAACACTGTGGGCTTTTTTAAATCCTAAGAACCAACAATGTGGGGTTTTTAACTCCTTAAAGAACACAACACTGGGGCTTTTTAATCCTTAATAACACAACATGGGCTTTTAACTCCTTAATAAACAAACACGGGTTTTTAACTCCTTAAAGAAAACAACACTGTGGGCTTTTTTAAATTTAAAAAACACAATTAATAAACACAAACCTGGTTTTTACACACCACCGGGGACATACAAACACCTAACATACCAATTTCCCCTTTTAGATGAAGCTTTTACGCACCCCAAGAACACCCCAAGAGTGGGGACGGCATACGTGTTTACAAAGTTAAGTTAAGTTTAAATAAGTTTTTTACCACCCTGGCATTGTCAGGGGTGGGCAATATGATTACAGTTTACAAATATGAATTTTTACAGTGTCGAACTATGTAGTTGTATAAGGGAAAATAAAAATAAATAACATAACAAAATTATTCTTTCAAGTTTGCCCCTGGTTTTAAAAACATGTTTTTGCTTCGGGGGTTTTCCATAGTAAATTTTGGGAATAGTACGAGTTTCTTCCAATGTATCAGATGAAAAAAAATATTTAATAGTTTTTTTTACCTCTGTTAGGTGGTCTGAAAGGCGTATCACATGACATTTCCCAGATATAGTGCCAAGCGTTCGTTTGTTTTTTTCGTTACACAGTTACATTAATTTATCGCACTTCTTGACCGTGCAGTTGCAAATAATTCTGTAACCTAAAAAGTATTCTGGCAATAACCACGTCAACGTCTGGTTTTACTTCGGTGCCACCCATAGGAAGGTTGTCATCTCTATACTGATCGTAGTGTTATGGTACAGCTTTTAGGCCTTTGAGTGTTGATAGATTACTAGTTCTTCCCCATGAGAAATTTTCAATATATGTGCAACCCCAGCAAAGGCATCCCCAAGATCTAGTTCACAAAATCCCTTTCGCAGGCTTTTTCGCCAATTTGTTACGTGGGCGTGCTTGCGTATGCAACATGAGATGGTATCCTAAAACGAATGTTGAAATTTGCTTGTTTTCTAGGTTACGTTACGCTTAATGCAACTCACAATTTCTTCATCGCCCCCGCTTTGAAAGAATTAGCGTCCGAAGAGCACTTTTAGAGTCACAGAAAACTACTCAGAGCCCCTAGACATTAAGAATTCCGTTGGAGGGATACCGCCAGCCGTTTTTTAGGTTTTTTCATTTCATATTAACTTGGGTGTTTTTATAAGCCATTTTTTTATACAGCGCAAGCACAACCGCTTTGTCCAGACTGACGGATCCGTCGGCGTAACACTTAAAGATCACACCATAATTTTGTGTGTTTCCTTACCGTTCTAGCGCAATTTTTTTTAAAAAACAATTTTTGCACCCCCGTTTTTTTTTTGGTAAAATGAAAGGGGCACGATCAAAGTTGAAAATTTTTATGGGGGAATGAGCGACCTTTGGTATTTACTAATTGGAAAATTGAGTTTTTATAATGTTCATGGAGATTTTGTGTACGGGGCGCGCGTGTGTTGATTTGCCTTCTACTTGCGTGTTTTATGTTGAGTTTTTTTTTGGAAATCTGAGAGATACGAGGGTTCCCCCCGAGTTTGACCCAAAAATGGTGGAAATAAAAATTTTTTCTATCGAAAGGATGGTAAGTTTTAAATTTTGTCTCAGTTTTCTATCCCTTTCTGTTCTCGGGGGCCGAGGATAATCCCATAGCTTTATTTTTTCACTACCCCCAAATAATATTTTGATTCCTTACACGCAACAAGTGAGTGCAGGTATTACAAAAACCTTAAAAAGCCAAGTAAAACAGTCTAGCAGTTAACATTGAGCCCGTTCTCTTCCGACAAGAAACTTTCAAAGGTTTTTAACTCTCCAGAGTTCTTCTTTAGAGGAGGGCCCGGTCTGACATTACATTTACCCCGAGATATTTATATTGTGGCTATGTCAACTCCTGGTCACCTATGCGAAAGTGGGTGGGGGTATGTACAGGGTTTGAGCCATTTTTTTTTCTCAGCGGAAATGACTAATCCAACTCATGTGCCTTTGCTGTGATTTGTCGAGAATTTTTTTGCTCCTCACTTTTTTTGATTCTGACCATAGTCTCAGCATGCAATAATGGATTCACCTCCCCCGTGGGGATTCTGCCCCCAGCTTGTGCATGGGACATGAACAGCAAGGGCTAGAACCCTCCCCCGTGGCGTCCCCAAATTTTAAAAGACTGGGGGAACTTCTCATCCCCCGAAAGGCACTTTCAGATCTACGAGAGATACATTTATCAGTTCTTCTTACCCCCGGATGCCCAAAACTTAAAATTGTTTAGGAAAAATTCTCGTTTGCAATGTCAAAAAACTGACTTAAGGTCAAGAAAAACAGTGTGCTTCCCGGTTGAGTGTGAAAAGTACTCGCCCCAAACAATGTTTTTTGCTAGTCCCCCATAGAAATCCGTACAGTCTGTGAGTAAATTTTCCTTTTAACCTGTACCCGAGTTGTCAAAATTATCCTTTTTAAAATTTGCATAACCCTGAGGTTAAGGGAAATGGCGGGATTTTCAGTGTTTTATTTCGGTATAGGGGTGATTAGAGCGTGTCCAGGGGGCCCGGGAAACCTTGTGACAAACAACCGTATAGGTGCAAAAGGGATTACCCGGGACCTGAGCTATAAGGGGGGAGGACATATAGGGAATTCCCTCCCCAAATGGGGCGGGCATTTTCTTTGATCGTGCATTGTTCAGTTCCCACTCAGTGATCTCGCAAAACTGAGGGGTCGATCAGAACACCAATCCAATGGGAAATTGCGGCAATTTTTGATTTACTAAGGTGATCCGGAATATTTTTGGGGAAAGGGGCTCTTTTGGGCGCTCCAGCCCCTTTTCTAAGGAGCATATCTGTTTGGGAAGAGGACTATGGAACTGCGGGGTGTTAGTTGGTTTTTCCTGAAAATTCGATTAATTTTTTTCCAAAACCCCCCGAATTTAGGTGTTATTGTTAAAGCTTTTTAGGAACTGTCAAAGTGTTCATTTTGAAAAGAGATTTTAAATTCCCCTAGGTTTTTTTTACCTTTAAAAAATTCAATAAAGGTTGTCACGGGTATTATCCCGCTTGTAGATATCAAAAGTCCGACTCGTTTTGTTCCCTTAATAATGTAGGGTCACCGACCCACTTAGGTTGTTTGCAGCGTTTGTGAGTGCTGTTCTTGAAGGTTTTCTTTGGACAGACCCAAGTGTTGTAGTAATTTTACATTTTCGTAAACCGTGCGTGAGTTCCCGTAGAGTTTTTTGACTGGTGGTTTTTCAGGATGTCCTCGTCCGTGCTAGCAGCCGCCACGCGCTGCCCTTTTGCCTCCGTCGCTGACAGGGATGTATTTCACCCCCGGGACTCCGTGTTAGGTCGTCTGGTAATTAGCACCCTTTGCGTTTGACTGTGGCCGCCGAAGAACGCCTATGTTTTGTCAAGGGGTGTGGGGTACTGATCCCAAATGCGTAGCCCCTCGCTTAAGGTTTATTCATTTAGCGGTCAAACCTGTTAATTAATACATCGATTATAGGGAAAGCGTGCATACAATACATAAAAAACACTAATAACAATATATATTAGGTTATAAGATAAAGAACTTTCCCACAATACTGGATACATACGCATTGCGGGACAGTCAGAATATCAGCTGATTCCAGTAAGCTATGGGCGTCTTGACGGCACGGAGGTTCTCCTCGAACTGCCCTCACCCTTTAAACATACATATGCTACGACGTCAAGTAACATTCTACTTCATATGTTATACATTAGTTGGGTCACGACCCCACTATCTCCCAGCATCGATCACATGAAGAGCCACCCTCACTTCCTAGGGGACGGAAACCCCCCACACAAACAAGTTCTGACAGGTCAGCTCTTATGGCTGATACGGACCCTGTGTTGGGCCCGGCGGTCACAGCCGACTAGGCCTCCCCGAGGAGGTGTGACACAGAAGATGAATTTTTACAACACAGCCCCCTCCGAATGCAGTGTTACAGAATAAGTGATATACAGAATATATGATACACCATAATATGAAGTATGTGATATACCAGCGGCGGCTACAAGATAGACAGAGAGAGAGAGAGAGAGAGAGAGAGAGAGAGAGAGAGAGAGAGAAAAGAGAGAGAGGGGAGAGAGAGAGAGGGGGAGAGAGAGAGAGAGAGAGAGAGAGAGAGAGAGAGAGAGAGAGATATGGGGTCTCAGGATGAAAGCCGCAAAATTTCATATTTGCCAACTAAGGACTAGTAAATCTGCAAAAATATCTACTTATTCATATAATATATATAATATATATATATATATATAATAATTTTATAATATATATAATAATAATAATTTGTATATTTAATATATATATATATATATATATTATATATATATATATGTTTATAAATATGTATACAGAAATACACACACACAAAACACACCACCCCACACACACACACACACACACAACACATATATATATATATATATATAATATATATATATTATAATATATATGGTAGTAATCATAATATGCTAATAACAATAAAATTACAAGATGAATAATGAAAATACTAGCAATAATCATAACACTCCAAATACAACCGAATATACAGATAATAACAACAACAATATCAGCACAATAGCGACAAAAAAAAAAAAAAAAAAAAAAAAAAAAAAAAAAAAAAA
>NC_051392.1:53196572-53211572 GCF_015228065.2 Penaeus monodon
TTTTTTTTTTTTTTTTTTTACTTTTATCCATTCCCACTGTTAATTTGAATAACTGCAAATATGAATACTTGCAACTTAATAAGGAGACACAACCATGCCAAAAACTAAATATTCAATACTATACCTGGTGAACAAACTCTCCTGGATTCTGTAGTGCTTCTGTTGACAGACGAGTTCTAATGAGCTTACTTATGGCCTTAAGGGTGATAAGATGATTCGGATGCGGCGTGATGTTCAGTTGTTTCGCCAGGCGGTTAACTCCATCTATGAAAAAAATAAATAAATAAAATGATGTAGCTCATTATACTACTTCATCCATTATTTTCACTTGAATATGTTTAGGTGAGGTTCACTTTGTGTAACATCTTTTCTACATTCTTGGTCTAGTCACTGTACTTGAATCCCCATATAACAATTACGTTAGCACAAACTTGATACAGAGAATGATCAATGTTGGGGGGGTATATATATATATATATATATATATATATATATATATATATATATATATATATATATATATATATATATATATATGTATATATATATGTATATGTATATGTAGTATATATATAATATATATTATATATATTATATTATTATATAGATATTATAATATATAATTATATATATGTTTATATATATTGTATAATATTTATATATTGTTATAAAATATATATTTATATTATATATATATATTATAATATATATATATATGTATATATATATGTATATATATATGTATATATATATAGATATAATGTATATATAGTATTATATATTATATATGATATTATGTATATATATTATATATATATGTTTTATATATATATGTATATATATATGTATATATATAATATATATTGTGTGTTATATATATATATGTGTGTATATATATATATATATATGTGTGTATATATATATATATGTGTGTATATATATATATATGTGTGTATATATATATATATATATATATATATATATATATATATATTATATATATTACACTGAAGAGATCAGTGCAATAGACATGTTAATTGAGTAACACATAACATTAACCTATTCCCTCTGTGTACTAGCAATAATTGGGGTCTTAAAGCACATGAGAGGCTTGAACTCATGAAAACTAGATCAGTAATCAGACATCTGATATAAAAATCTGTCCCCTCCCCCTAAAAAATTAATAATAATAATAATAAAA
Source organism: Penaeus monodon (assembly GCF_015228065.2). NCBI lineage: Eukaryota > Metazoa > Arthropoda > Malacostraca > Decapoda > Penaeidae > Penaeus > Penaeus monodon. Next base: position 53,197,774 of record NC_051392.1, read on the forward strand.
AAAAATAAAAAAGGTATGGATGAACTTAAGGTAACACTGAGTATATAAAAAACTTTTAGATTCTTACAATAAAAAATATACAGTAGAATTATTGCAAATATCACCAATATACCAAATAACTGTTTCATCTCCTTATTTCATATTTCTATAATATCTATCAGCTTTACGGATTGGAAATACAATGCAATAAAATCATGAATAATGGGATATTTCATATCTTTCAAAAACAATATAAAAATAAATTTCTTACCTCTAAATTCTGGACTTTGGAAGTCTAGACTATCCAGAGGATTTGTGTTGACAATTTTGGGGGCACTCTGCTGCCTATTTCGAACATTTTCTGCCGTCTCGGTCTTGAACTTATCCACTGAAAATCAGTTCACATAAACAGAATTTAACTTCAAATTCATAAAAAAAAGTTTGTCACATCAGAGACCTCCCCTATTAACATTTACATTTAGAACTTAAGCATTTGGGACAATGCCCTTTCATGACTTTTAGTTCTAACACTGTTGTCAGTAAAGGCCATGCCTTTTAGCCTTCCACACCAAAGTATGTCCAATCTCTGGAGAGGGAGGGAGGGAGGGAGGGAAAGAGGGAGGGAGGGAGGGAGAGGAGGAGGAGGGGAGGGAGGGGAGGGGAGGGGAGAGGGGAGGGAGAGGGAGAGAGAGAGAGAGAGAGAGAGAGAGAGAGAGAGAGAGAGAGAGAGAGAGAGAGAGAGAGAGAGAGAGAGAGAGAGAGAGAGAGAGAGAGAGAAAACAAACTTGATCCCTCAAGGAATTAGATTTGCCAAGTCACCTTATTATTCTAATAACCTGACTCTTAATACTTGTGCTCAACACCACTCAAAAGTGATCTGGCAAACTGAAGATTCCTGAGTTGAGTATAGGAAGAACAGGTAGAGGCAAAAGAGCAGCAAAAATATTATCCAATGGCTATCATAAAAGACAAGTAGTAGTCTTTGTATATTAAACTGTATGCTAAATGATCTATAATACATAAATATATTTGCATTTATTGTATCTAATAAATGTTATACTTGGCAAACCAGCATATTGAAATACATATTGATATATATTAAAGTACATATTAACCCGAAGCTACTGCGGATGGCATGTGTGTACATGTTATGCTTACTGTAAGTTTAATTTATAAATTGCTTTGATATATAGATAACTTCACAAGTAATAAGTCACCAATGAGCCAATTGAGTACTACCTACTACTTACCCTTTTCTTTGATTTTCAAAAATATTTTCTGGTATCTAATAATACTTATAACATTCATAATAAAAATAATAGCATCAATATTGATAGCATTAGTTATAAAAAATAAAAAATCCTGCAAACTCAAGGAGATGAGGTCAATGGCTACTAAATGACTCCTCAGTGGCTAAGCACTTAATCTATAAAGAAAACAAAACCAGAGAAAATTCTTTGTAATAAAACCACAATTTGCATTCTGAGACTAAAAAATCTACACATACATTCCTGCAAGAATGCTGGGAATGCATATGTATCAAAAGATAAATCATCATAGTCTACAAGATGTTTTGTCAAGAATACTGTTGACCACTGCAAAGGTCACAGCATCACCCTATGTAAAGACCCCCAGACTTTCATAAGCAATTGTGGGTATACCTTTACAGCATATTTTTCATAACTAATAGTATTGTTTTGGTAACTGTCTTTGAATATGAGCACAAACAGGTGAAACCAAGGCCTGGTGACTAAGCACTTCTGCAGCCATCTAGGTATAAACAAAATCAATAAAATCAAGGCAAAGTGGACATGGAACATATACATGCATTCCATTTCCAGTGCCATTGGATTTAATATCTGCTTGTACTATCATCACTACCTTGTACTTTAAATGAAGTAATTAAATACACAGGCACAGCACTTGTTTAACTATCTCCATTAATACTTTATCATAGATCTTAATAATTTTCAAATAGCAACAACTGTTATAAGAAAAATTTGTCTTCAAATTTATCAATCTGGTAATTCCAAGAATTTATAAACCTCTACTTTGTTTTTCCCAAACATAAATTTTGCCCTGAGGGACCAAGTAATGATAAAAATTAGATGCCCCTCATTTTGATCACAACTGTGTAGGTAATTAGGCAGACCATACTAATGTGCTCTGTCAATTTCCTTTCAAGCTATGTATGCCAAAAGGGATAAATGGTTTACAATTATAGCACTGTTAAGAAGACCTATTCTCAAGTGATTTAAGTTACAACATAATTAACATGATAGCATAATTAAGAAACTACTTGATAATGCAGAAAAAAATAAATGTATACTTTTTTAACATAGTCTTCTAAATCAACTCATCAGGGACTCTAAAGAAAGGATATGGAGAAGGAGAGATGGAGAGAGAGAGAGAGAGAGAGAGAGAGAGAGAGAGAGAGAGAGAGAGAGAGAGAGAGAGAGAGAGAGAGAGAGAGAGAGAGAGAGAGAGAGAGAGAAAAAAAAAAAAAAAAAAAGGCATACCATTATCACCATATTCGAATCGTACAGCCAGTCCCAGCAACCAATCTACCACTGCTTGTCTATCATTAGGATTTGTGGGGCAGTTGAGTCCTCCTAAATAGCGCTTGTATGTCGTGGGCCACTCATTGGAGTCAATTGCTTTTAGATCACCACGGTCTTCAATCTTGTAATGCCGAATCTTCTGATCCTCCAGCCAAACAATCAAGTCACGAAAGCTCTTCTCATCTGTTAACAGGTAAAACTCGTTAGAATAGAAAGCATGAGAAAATAAATAAAACAAGTTAATCTTTACATTATGGATGCACTAAGCTAGGGAAAATTGAAGGTGATAATCTTGTAGAGGATAAAAAGTCTGCAGACATAAAACAGAAATGCCACAAACAAAGGAAAAAGATAACAGAAAGTTCACGTCTGAAGCCACTTGGTGCTACCCAAAATTCAGCTCAAGCTTATCGTGCATTCCAAGATCAAGACAATTTTTATCTGGGGGTGTTAGGTCAACTTCCTCCTCGGCCAGTGCCCAAAGTTTACATACAGTCATGGCAGTTTAGAATGTTAATAAAAAAAAATATGACACGGAGTTAGGGACACAGTCTCTGGTGAGTGCATCCACATTATTAACCCATTGCCGACGGGTGGCATGTACGTACATGCCATGGCATGGCGGGACCATCTGCCGGGGGCACGTACGCACATGCCATAGAGTATGCATGGACATGCCATGAGTTTTTTTTGTTACAATCACGGCAAAAGATTATTTTTTGCCAGTGAAAGTGTGATTAAGTCGGTTCTAACACTTTCTCATTTTTACCATGCAACAAACAAAAAAAATGCAACAAACCCACAATTTCAACTCCATGATGCCACACACTGCTTATTTTATTTGGACTATAGACCGAATAATGATCAACTATGGAGTCTATATAACAACAAAAATGCCCTTCAGTCTCGATTTATCAGGAAGTTTGGCAAGTAGAGACTGTAAAAAATAATGAAAATTGAAAATACAACATATCTTCGTAGTATTACGAAGAAACGGCATGGGATGCTGGTATTTGGCATGAGTGGTCGCGCATGCTCGGGCGACGATATAAGCCCCCGGCAGGGAGGGCCAGGCCACTACGAATGCTACCCGTCAATTATGGGTTAAGAAATACCATCAAATAAAATGTGTCTTAAAACTAAAAAGTAAAAATACAATCGCAAATTTATTTTTTAAAAATTCTATATCACTAAATAAATCAGAAACAATTTCTAAGATGATAAATCTAATATGAAATCATTTGCCAATTATTCAACAGTAAACTTTGCTTCAGTCCAAAACTCTTTACATCATTAGTAAATTATGTTTTGGTCCAAAAGTCCTTGTAGTCACAATCTAACGACATTGTAAACCCGATTTAAAGGCAAACCTCTGCCAGACTGATCCCTTAATTCACACAAACATATGAAAAAAAAAAAAAAAAAAAAAAAAAAAAAAAAAAAAAAAAAAAAAATAGTTATTCTTTCTATTATGACCGCCAAGAAGCAGAAAGTAAATAGTAGTTCCATATAATAAACACTCAAATAAACCTAGAGATATAAGAATTTACCATCAGAAGGTAGGGTAAATCCAGTGAGAAAATTACATCGATAGGCAGGTTTTGCCCCAAAGTCCAGTCTGACCTCATCTACAGTTAACAAATAAAAATACAATATAATATATTTTTTTTATGTACTTATGTACTTATCTATTCACATTTTTATTAAATCTATTTTCTTGCACATGCACACATACAAATGCAAACGCGCATACACACACACACACACACACACACACACACACACACACACACACACACACACACACATACACATACACATACACATACACATACACACACGCACGCACGCACGCACGCACGCACGCACGCACGCACGCACGCACGGACGCAGGGACGGACGCACGGACGGACGCATGCACGGACGGACGCATGCACGCACCCACACACACAAAAGCATGCATGCGCGTACGCACAAACGGGGGAAAATATAATAAAGTAAATAAATACTTTTTAAGACCGCACAAACTGTATGCTGGGGGGTTGGGGGTTAAACTCTGGGGTACACTTTTTAGAACATCATAAAAATGACAATCCAGATCATTTAGATCACTCTGTAGCAGAGGTCATCATTTTCATTTTTTTACTCTGTGCTCTGGATGAGGGGGGGATTACTGTTAACCTTTGCCAGTACTCTGACAAAGGTTAACAAAGCTCCATCATGTTTGGATCTTTATTATCTATCAAGGAACTAGTCCAAGCTCTATCTTGTCGGAACATATGTGGTGAAGATTTACTGTCTGCAGTGGAGGGCTGCACCACTCTGATTAATAACTCTCATGAAACCTTGACATAACCAGTAGTAGAAAGAATCATTGGGATGTAGGGTTCCTAACATCATGTACATGTCTTTACTTGCTTCATACCATAAATTAGAATTGTCAATTTCTCTCCATGGCTTCCTCAGGAATTAAGGAAATATCCTTTTTGATTAGTGTACACTAAATCATAAACAGTATGAATGAGAATGAATAACTTAAAAATGAAAGAGAATATTCCTAATTCATACCACATCCTGGTGTTATGACAATGAACTAAAACTACAGTAGACAGACATATGCAATCAGTCAGTATCAATATTTAGTATCAGGATTATGGCACTTTAACTTAGATATACTATAGTAAATTTTAACACTCCTGTGGGTGTAAAATAAAAGGGGACTGTAATGAAAAGACATCAAATGAAGAAAGAAAAACACGAAATACTTTGGGTTGAGAATTTCTTCCGCCGTGGTTTAAATAAACACTTAAATATGCTCGCAAAAATCAACCTAATAGATATTCATCATGTGGTATTCTTATCAATTTCTCAAGTAGATAATCTGAACGAAATCTTATTGCAAATCAAGACAACAGGCTACTTGGAAAATAACAAATAGTGAAAATAAACACGTCAGCCAAACTACCACAACAGCCGACAACCCAATCCAAAGACCAAATACTACTTCTTATACCAATAACAGACAACACAGACTTCTTCAAACGTCCCTCACCATTAATATTAAAAGTTTCGGGGTTCATGTACTCGAGGGCCATCAACTTTCGGCGGAACATTGTGGTCTGTATTTAAAAAATAACTACACAAAGTGTGTTGTGACAACGTGACAGTCGGCCTCGGAGATGGTGATGCCAGAATCAGCTGTCTCGACCTAAAGCGAATTCACGCATGCGGTCTTACGCGAACGACGGGGAGGCGGGATGCGAATTCAAATTTCAGGTAAGGGTCACGGAGTTAAAAAATAATAAATAAATAAATAAATAAATAATAAATAAATAAAAAGTCTATTTTTACATGTGGTCGTTTAATCAATTTCATCTTGTGATGACCTCTGGATGATCGTTATTTGTTTCAATATGCGAAACGATTTATAGTGTATGCTTGCAAATGTATTTTTTTTCTTAAATTAGTCACGAAGGGTATCATGACTTATAGCAACACTACTGCCTTAAGAATTGATATTATTTTTATCGTAAAATGGAATATGTCAGTTATTTGATTTGGAAAATGTATGATCACTTTCCCAATGTCTCCATTCCTTGTATGTCTGTATCCTCACATGCAAATTATCAGTTCTGCAACATAACTGCTTGTGCGATGAAACATATAATTTCATGAAAAGGATTTCATCAAGCATTTCCTTGCGAGTACGAAGTGAAATGGCTGTTATAATGACATTGCAGAATGATGATGATTGATAGAATGATAATAATTTCATGAACATAAGAACTGTTCTTCTATTACTACTACTCCTACTGCTACTACTACTACTCTACTGCTACTGCTACTACTACTACTACTACTACTACTATTACTACTACTGCTACTACTACAACTACTGATACTACAACTAATACTATTATCATCAACATCATCATCAAGGGGCTAAGGCCGACGGGGGCGCATGGCCGCATCCACCCTTCGCTTCCAACAACGAGGGTCCCACGTGGCGAGTCTCCAGGCAGGCCCACGGCCCATCTCTAATTCCTCACGACAGGTCTCGTCGAGCTGCCCAAACCATGATCTCCTGGGTCGTCCCACAGGCCTCCTCCACCCAGGGTTGTCTTGCAAAGAGACAGCCTGATGGGCAGGGTCATCCACAAGGAAACGAGCTGAGTTGGCGATCACGGATTATGCAAGTAACAGGTCCCATGCCAGTCTCACGGTGTAACCGTTGGTTGGACACGTGGTCCTGCCATCTGTACCTCATGATCTAGCAAAGAGACTTGTTACAAAAGGCATCAAAACGAGACTCCAAGACACTGGATAACGTCCAGGTTTCGCTGCCATAGAGCAAAACTGGTAGTATCAAGGACTTGTAGACATGTAACTTGGTCCTTCTGCATAGGTACCGACATCTCCAAATGCTCTTGTTGATCGAGTTCATGGCTCCTGTTGCCATCATTCTTGGTCTGACAGCCCAGAGATATGGACTACGCTACCAAGGTATGTAAAACTCTCTGTAACTTCAACGTCCTCGCTGCAAGCATGGATCGACTGAACAGGTTCCCCTAACAGGCCTGGATCTTGGCCTTGATTGCTAAATGCATCAAGAGCCGCCACTAGTGACTCCAGGGATAGCAACATCATCGGCAAAGTCAAGGTCTGAGGCCTTGATATTGCTCCACACTGACTTTGGCTAGTAACTCTGCCCATTATCCAATCCATACAAGTGTTGAAAAGTGTTGGTGTAAGAACACAGCCTTGCCTCACCCCTGAATTAACAGGGAAGAAGTTTGACAGGCCCCCACCACACTTTACAGCACTTTCAGTACCGGTATAAAGGCTTGCTATTAGGCCAATAATCTGCATTGGAATTCCTGAGTCTCAGGATCTCCCATAGCAACTCACGATGCACCGAGTCAGACGCCTTCTTGAGGTCGATGTAGGTTGCAAGCAATCCACGACCAAACTCACGACTGCGTTCCACAATTACTTGAAGCGCTAGTATTTGGTCTATTGTGGACTTGTTAGGAGTGAATTCAGACTGCTCCGGTCTCTGATGCCTCAGTAGGTGGTCGCGGATCCATTTCAGAAGAATGTGGGTGAAAACTTTGCTGAGTAGGGTAATGCCACAGTAGTTGCTACAGTCCCAACAATCCACTTTCCCCTTCCAGAGAGGGATGACCACGCCCCTCAGCAGGTCAGGGGAATGGTACCAGACTGCCAGATGGCAGTCAAAACTGTATGCAAGCCCCGAGCCATAGGTTCACTCCCAGCCTTTAGAAGTTCAGCAGGGATATCACATATTCCTGCAGCTTTCCCACTTTTCAGCTTGGAAATCGCTATCCTAACCTCTGTTAGGGTAGGAGGTTCCTCACTGATGGGCAAGTCCGGCACAGGTATTGTGACATCGCTTGCATCCAAGCCAACTGTTGGAGGGTCCGCCTGGTACAACTGCTCAAAATACTCAGTCTAGCGTTCACGAACCCCAACATGATCTGAGATGATCCATCCATCCACTGATTGGACTGCAGTCATCTGTGAGGAGAGCTTAGAGTTCAGCTTTCTCAGGGCTTGGTAGGCAGGGTGAAGGTCGTTTACCAAGAAATGGCCTTCAACCTCCTCAGCAAGATTCCTGATGAACTGTTCCCTGTCCCTTCTCAGCAGTGTCCAAGCCCTACACACCAAGGAGCAATGCAAGACCCTGCCCTTGGGCATATGCCAATGGACTCCTGGGCTGCTTCGAGTGTTTCACGCTTGAAGAATTCCCACAGAGCAGCTTGTCAGGTTGTCGAGTTCTATGAATCGGTCAGAAACTGCCATGATGAACCCATGGGCACACTCCCCCCTTAGTCTGTACAAGTGAAACACCTTAGGGTGGCCACTGGAGGGACAGGGAGTTTTGAAGTGGACCTGTAGGGTAGCCACAACCTAGCCTATGGTCAGGGCCACAGAACTCAGAACTCCGGTAAACTCTACAGTTGTGGAGGATCCTCCATTGCTAACAAGAACGTGGTCGATCTCCTGGGCCACCCTACACATATCGCTATACCATGTCCAGCAATGCAGGTTGGAGTGCTGGTACCAGGAGCCAGAGATCCTCATTCTCTGGGACCTAGCAAAGTCCCGGAGAAGGAGGCTGTTCCCGCTGCTGGGATATGCTCCCGAGCTATGGGGGCCAACAGACATCTCACAGCCAGCTCGGTCATAGCCGGATACCGCATTGAAGTCGCCCAGAACAGTGTGAATATCTCGCTGGGGGAAAATGTCTGCCAAAGATATGAGTTTGGCATAGAACACCTCTTTCACATAGAGATTACAACCATCAGTAGGAGCGTATACAGCAATAAGAGACATGAAGCCAAAGGCATGCTTCAGTCTCAGTGCCATAATATGCTCATCAATCGGTATTATCTCAACTACCGAGGGCTGAAGTCGGCTGGAGATGGCTGTGGCTACACCCTGGAGGTGGTGACCATCACTGCGGCCCGACCAGTAGTAGGTGTATCCACCCATACTGATCATGCTGCTACCAGGTTGTCTTCTCACCTCCGAGAGGGCAGCCACCTCGACTCCCAGTCGCTCCAATTCCCTTGATAGCAGAGGTAACCGCTCGTCCTTCCGCAAGGATTGGATGTTCCAAACACCTACCCGGAAAGCTTGCCTGAGGTTAAGCCTCGTCCGGTCACTCCGGATGCACGCCATCTCTGCCGCCCCTGCTGATGCTGTGCCAAAGTAAAGGAGGTCAGCGGGCTGTGGGGCCCCCCGTCCGTCTGTGGGGTTCTCGAGGGCTTTGTCCCACAGGCTTCATGGTGGGTTGGCGCTTGCCAATGCATAGGTGGGACAAGTAACTCTCGTTCACGTCCTGCGCTCCGACATTTGCCCTCCCAATGGGGCCCACAGCCTGCCTTGCTTGCTGGGTAGGAGGGACAACATCCCTCCCCCCAGCATATCCATTTATTACAGGCATTGCCAGAGAGTTTATCTGGGGGGAGGAGGACTGGCAAGGCCCACCTCCCCCGAGCCGCTCAATTACCCCAGGGTGGCTAGGGGGCAGGAGTTGGTACAGAGCCAGGGTATGTCCACACACTGGTGGGCCATAGCTCCGTACCTCTGGGGCCTCCTGCTACTCCGAGATCCCCCACAGTTTAGCCTGGGACTGCAAGGTGCCCAGTTACCCATGGGTGGTCATGAGGAGGCACTGCTGAAGTCTTGATGACGGAAGAGGCAGGGGAGGCTTATGCAATGCTGCTCCCTTTTTCACACTAGGCTAGCCACTGGTGGCACCTGCAAGCGAGAAAACATGCAAACATTTAACTTTATCTAGGCTACCACACCAACGCTTCACATCACCTTGCGCATGAAGCACCCACTCAGTACTACTATTAGTACTAATGATAATGATTGTAATTATAACAACAACAATATTATTGATAATAATAAAAATTATAAGAATAATACTAATAACTACAACAATAATAACAATGATAATAATGACAACAATTATGATAATAATGATAATGATAACAATAAAAGTAATCTTAATAATGATGATGATAATGATGATGATGGTAACAAGAACAACAACAACAATAATAATAATAACAATAATAATAATGATAATAATGATGGTATTGATAATAATAAAAATAAAAGCAATGATAATAATGATAATAATAATAATAATAATGATAATAATAATAATGATAATAATTATAATAATGATAATGTTATTAATATTATTATTATTATTATTAAAGATAATCATCATCATCATCATCATCAAGGGGCTAACGCCGACGGGGGTGCATGGCCGCATCCACCCTTCGCTTCCAGCCGCGAGGATCCCTCGAGGCGAGTCTCCAGGCAGGCCCACGGCCCATCTCTAATTCCTCACGACAGGTGTCGTCGAGCTGCTCAAGCCATGATCTCCAGGTCGTCCCACAGATCTCCTCCACCCAGGGTTATCTCGCAGAGAGACAACCTGATGGGCAGGGTCATCCACAGGGAGACGAGCTAGGTGCCCATATAGCCTGAGTTGGCGATCACAGATTATGCCAAGTAACAGGTCCCATGCCAGTCTCATGATGTAACCTCAGGTTGGACATGGTCCTGCCAACTGTACCCCATGATCCGGCGAAGAGACTTGTTACAAAAGGCATCAAGGCGAGACTCCAAGACAGTGGTCCAGGTTTCACTTCCATAGAACAAAACTGGCAGTATCAAGGCCTTGAAGACACGCAGCTTGGTCCTTCTGCATAGATACCGACATCTCCAAACGTTCTTGTTGATCGAGTTCATGGCTCCTGTTGCCAGACCAATCCGTCTACTGACTTCTTGATCTGACAGCCCAGAGATATGGACTACGCTACCAAGGTATGTAAAACTTTCTGTAACTTCAGAGTCCTCGCCGCAAACATGAACTGTCTGAACGGGTTCTCCTAACAGGCCCCCAAACTCCTGAATCTTGGTCTTGGTCCAGGAGACCTCTAGGCCTAGGGGCTTCGCCTCATTGCTGAATGCATCAAAAGCCGCCACCAGTGATTCCAAGGACTCAGATAGGGTAGCAACATCGTCGGCAAAAGTCAAGGTCTGAAATCTTGATATTGCCTAGTGTTGCTCCACACTGACTTTGGCTAGTAGCTCTGCCCATTATCCAGTCCATACAGGTGTTGAAAAGTGTTGGTGCAAGGACACAGCCTTGCCTCACCCCTGAATTAACAGGGAAGAACTTCGACATACCCCCACCACACTTTACAGCACTTTCAGTACCAGTATAATAGCTTGCTATCAGGCCAATAATCTGTGTCAGAATTCCCCTGAGTCTCAGGATCTCCCATAGCGATTCCCGATGCACCGAGGTAAACGCCTCTTGAGGTTGATGTAGGCTGCAAGCAACCCACGACCAAACTCATGACAGCGTTCCACAATTACTCTAAGCGCTAGTATACGGTCTATCGCGGACTTGCCAGGAGTAAATCCAGACTGCTCTGGTCTCTGATGCCTCAGTAGGTGGTTGCGGATCCATTTCAGAAGAATGTGGGCGAGAACCTTGCCCGGTATGCTGAGCAGTGTAATGCCATGGCATCCCCTTTCCCCTTCCAGAGAGGGATGACCACACCCCTAAGCAGGTCAGGGGGAATAGTACCAGACTGCCAGATGGCAGTCAGGACTGTATGCAGGCTCCGAGCCATAGGTTCACCCCCAGCCTTTAGCAGTTCAGCAGGGATATCACATATGCCTGCAGCTTTCCCACTCTTCTTTCTGGAAATCGCCATCCTAACCTCTGTTAGGGTAGAAGGTTCATCGCTGATGGGGGGTCCGGCACAAGCACTGAGACATCACTTGCATACAAGCTAATTGTTGGAGGGTCTACCTGGTACAACTGCTCAAAATACTCAGCCCAATGTTCACGAACCCCAACATGATCTGAGATGATCCGTCCATCCAGTGATCGGACTGCAGTCATCTGTGAGGAGGGCTTAGAGTTCAGCTTTCTCAGGGCTTGGTAGGCAGGGCGAAGGTCATTTACCAGGAAATGGCCTTCAACCTCCTCAGCAAGATTCCTGATGAGCTGTTCCTTGTCCCTTCTCAGCAGTGTCCGAGCCCTATGCACCATGGAACGACGCAAGACTTGATTCCCATTCAGCCGAGCCTTGCGACACGCTTGAGTGGCCTCTAATGTCTCCAGGGAGATGGAATTCTGCCTTGCCCTCGGGCGTACGCCAATGGATTCCTGAGCTGCTTCGAGTGCTTGAAGAGCTCCCACAGAGGAACTGGATCCGTCAGGTTATCGAGTTCTGTGAATCGGTCAGAGACTGCCATGGTGAACCCACGGGCACACTCCTCCTCCCTTTGCCTGTCCAGGTGAAACACCTTTGGGTGGCCACTGGAGGGACGGGGAGTTTTGAAGTGGACCCGCAGGATAGCCACAGCCAGCCTAATAATAATAATAATAATAATAATAATAATAATAATAATAATAATAATAATAACAACAGCAATAGATATAATAATGATAATAACTGTACTTATAATGATAACAATGATAACAATAATAATAGTACTTCTACAATTGCTACTACTACTTCTACTACTACAAATGACAATAATAGTAACAGTGGAAATAATGATAATACTAACAATATGTATAAAATTAGAAATAGGGAATTGAGAATGAAGTAACGATAATCACGTTAATCTAATAAAACGTCTGCTATAAACCTTTTCCCGGATTCAACGCCTGCACCGGATTCACGCTAGACGAACGGAAGCCTAGAGTTGTTTACCCCGGTTTCAGGGTTATCTACTACTACAGGTATATATTTTTTACAAGCCTTTTCATCAGGGCTTAATTTAATTCTTTGGGTTATATACATCACCAGCCAAATTATAGCGCGTGCTTTTCATTAAACGACCTTTGATAATACTTAATTGCTCGAAATAGTAATTACTTTCGGGAAAAGAAGTTTAGTCTGTTTATTACTTTGGTTTATCCAGCTTAAGCTAATGCACTTTCCATATCTGTTTTATTTTGGAAATATGCAATTGTCCAGAAAGTCACCATACAAATTTTCAGAAAAATAAACGGTAATACCTTGTATAAGAAACGAAATGACACTCTTGTTTTGCCAACAAATCTTAATCACATCTATTTTGCTGACAGTTATTATCCTTCAAGAATATACTTAATGGAAGTTTGTTGACTTTTGCCTAAATGCAAAGCATGAAGGCCACAGTGGATCACTTGTTGCAGTCTGGTAGTCCTACGTAGATAAGTAGAGGAAAGATATAGCTGTGTTTGCTTTGACATTACAAGCCATTTTTCCTATAATTAGAACAAACTTATGTCTCTCTTTTAATATTGAACTGCACATATTAAATAAAATCATAATGGTGTCTTGATAATTTGTTTCCAATAAACCTGACAGGTACTTTTAAACTTCCTAGTGCTGTGGCTGAGTTCCTATAATAACAGCACACTTATTACAACACTTTTAGTTGGCCTTCATCCACATTTTTACTTTTCTGTATTTCAAATTCACATTCTCTGTATATTTTCCTCATGTAATATTTAATAGAACTAATCTGCTAATCTCTGTACATGCTTTTACACTCCTGTGACAAGGGAGGGTAGCCATTTCTTACTCCATTTACACAAAGCCATGAGTATATTTATTGAGGATTTTAATGTTTACATTATATTTGTAAGAAACAAGGGAAAGAGCATAAAAACTGGAGAAATACCCCAGTAAGTGA
>NC_051392.1:53219072-53221572 GCF_015228065.2 Penaeus monodon
AAGGAAATGCCACAATAAAAAAAAGAACCCTAAGAGATTTAGCCCATTAGAAACCCCCCCCCCAAAAAACCCCAAAAAACCCCAAAAAGAAAACCCCCAACACACCCCCACAACCACACACACAAACCACACACCCACACACCACCCACCCCCCCCCACACACACACCACACCCCAACAACCCACACAAAAACCCAACACAACCACCAACACAACACAAAACCGCCACCACACCCACCACACCACACCCACACACCCAACAAACCCACACACCAAACAACCCCAAAACAGCACCAAACATACACAACACAACAAAAAACAAACCCCAAACAAACCCCACCCCCCCCCCCCCCCCCCAAAACCCCCACACACACACACGCACACACAGCACACACACACCAAAACACACACACAACACACAAAACCACACACACACAACACCACACACAACACACAACACACACACCACACACCCAAAACACACACACACACCAAACACACACACACAAACAAAAAACACACACACACACACAACAAAACACACACACACAAAACACAACACACCAAACCACACACACCAAACACACACACCAAACACACAGACCAAAACACACACACCAAAACACACACACCAAAACACACACACCAAAACACACACACCAAAAACACACAAACACCAGACACACACACCAAACACACACCTACACACACACACACACACACACACACACACCACACACACACACACACACTCTCTCTCTCTCTCTCTCTCTCCACATTCTCATTAACACCAGGCTCATGCTGATAATGATACTGATCGGATTTGCACATCATAATCATGATTATCATACTCATAGTCACATCCACATCCAAACATCCATATCCACACTCCTCCTATGGACCTGTCCACCCACACACATACACATGTATGCCCACTTCCACACCTGTAGCCACACCCTACCTACCCACCTACCCACCCACCAACATCCACATCTTTGTCCGCATCCGCACCTATATCCACATCTGTCCCATCCACCTAGCCACATACCCTTCCCTCCTTCCTCATTGGTGCAATAAATGATTCAGCATTTATTTTCCTTGCAAAGAGGGGTTGGACATGGCCTTTTGAGGATTAACTCCTTATTGGTATATCATGAGGACCATCGGGTTGCAGCCCCCTGGCCTTTGTGGTCTTTGGAACACCTTCCCCCTATGTCTTTCGTGATCTACCTCTATCTCTCATTCTCTTTTCTCCTGTCCTCTTCCATCACCTCTTTTACCATTTCATCTTTGCTCTTTTTCATATGTCTGTACCATCTCAACTTGCTCTTTTTCAGTTACACCTCTTATTTTGTCAGCATTCAACATTCTCACTTCCTCATTCCTTTACCTTGTACTTAGGTACTTCCTGTTCTGTTTACTGTCTCCAAAATTGTAAAATTCCTTCACCATTCCTTGCATACCTACATACATCATACTTACTCCTTTGCTAGCACTCACTTCTAATACAGAGGTTATTAACCTCATCTAAGTAATATAATTATTAATTCCAGATTCACAAGAGCCAAGGAGAAGTGGAAGAACACCAAAATTGAGTGAAAAATTAAAAAGTTACTTAAATGACAAAGGTAATGTATATTATGTAAGAACATCTTGTAGGCATTATATAATTGATCAGTATTTAAAAGCTATTTGTAATTTGATAATGCTTGATTCTCCAAATCCTATTTTGTTTATTTGTTTATTTATACATATATATTTTTTGTATGTAATTTGGTTTGAATCCATATAAATACATACTTTGTGGTATGTTGAATATTTAATAAACTCTTTGGATTATCAATTTGATCATCATATGCATATTAGCTATGTATCACTTTGATGTAAAAGACTAATCTTGTCTTGAATTTTAGTTTACAATGTATTACAGTTAAAAAACATTAATAGTAGCAATTAAAAAATAGCAATTATTCCTCATGTAAAACTGTGATGCTTTTCAGGTGATGCCAAGACAGAAGTTGAGTCAACTGCAAAGAAGCAGTCCAAGAAGGCCTTAACATCTCATGGCACTCCAACAGATTCCATTCATCTTAAAGAACCACAAGTAACATTGAGAAAACTGCCTGTCTCCTCAGGAGTCAAAAATCTGAAGCCTCACACAAAGAGTCAAAACTTGCTGAGAAATAAGAGTCCACGTTTACCTTCCACTCCTGAGAGAAATGTGAAAGGGAACGAGAGGCAGGCTTCAAGCAAGAGGAAGAAAATGACTAAGAGAAAGTTGTCAGAAATGGAAGGCATTGAGATGAGGGCCAAGCCTTCACCCAGCAACCCCCAAAGGCCCATCTCAAAAACAAAGAAAACCAGAGTGTCAACAAATGGGAGCTGTGAAAGACTGGCAAGTGAAAGTGATGAGTCTCAGGAGAAAGATGAGGAAGAGGAGGCACAAGAAGATGAAGATCGAGAAGAAGGAAGACTAGAAGAAAGAAGAAGCATTGATTCTG
>NC_051392.1:53229072-53231572 GCF_015228065.2 Penaeus monodon
ATCATAATGGTCACTGATCAACAATTTCGTCTCTGTAATTCATAATGCTTTTATTCTTTAAATATCATGTAGTTGGCAAATACATTGTTTTTGTAGGTAAAAAGCAAAGAACATTGTGTAATAAATATTCACGTAATAATAAATGTTTTAGGTCATGAATTTAAGTTTTAAAATCACGTTTATATATATATATATATATATATATATATATATATATATATATAATATATATATATATATATATATATATATATATATATATAAAAGTATATATATATATATAAGTATATATGTACATATATATTATGATATATATATATATTTATTTATAGATATCTATATAATATATATTCATATAAAATTTTTCTTATATTCATAATGATATATTATATATATTCATATAATATCATTATTCATATATATATATTATATATTATATATATATAGTATATTAATTATATATTATATATAAATTCATATATTATATATATTTTATATATATATATATATATATATATATATATATATATATATATATATATATATATATATATATATATATATATATAGTGTGTGAACATAGCCTGTCTATTTATATACAGTCAAATACACCGATACATGTTGGACAGATCTGCAACCTGTAGGTGTAACTAATCATTGGCATAAAACTGTTAAATAGAACACAATTTTCTGGCAATACTTATATCATACATTCATGTCATTGTTCTACATAAATATTTATTGGGATTAACAGTCGACCCTACAACGAAAAATTAAACTTAAAAATGCTACGGTGAAAATTACCCAAAAATTACATACAGCATAACAGAACATTACCATAATATTGATTCATGTCACTTTGATTGGGTTTTTGTTTCTTACAGGGAGAATCCGTCAACATTCTTGCTGGAGCTAATTCTGTCGAAATGAACAGAGATGGATTGCTAAAGTCCTTTGTTTCAGTAAGTACTGTTTCTTTAATTAATGGAAACTTTCTATTTCATGATTGCGTTCATAAATATACATTTTTATATAGTTTGTTACTGTAAATTCATACGAACTAGATGCTCACTACTTGCCTACTCACCTCAGCTGCACGAGTTCGAGATAACCAATCCTGATAGCGTGCCTGAGGGCGAGCTGTTTGAGAAGGATATCCTGCTGACACCTCGCCAGAGGCAGGAGATGAAGACGAGGAAAGGCCTTTCCGAATCTCGCTACCGTTGGCAAACTCCCGTGCCTTATAAATTCGCTGACAGTAAGGGTGTCAATCAATAACGGTATGCTCATGTTTGAGCAGCCGTGGACCTCTCCACCATCCTTCGCCACTAAACTCGATCTTACGCTTTTCTTTCCACTTATACCATCGACAGCCCGCAAATATCTTTGATATTGTCGCTCAGTCTTGTCTTCGGTTTGCCTCTTCCTCTGTTTCCTATCACCATCCCTGTCAGCAAGTTTTTCTCAATACTTTTACTTCTCATTACATGACCAATAAACTTTAATTTCCTAGTAAGGGTGTAGTCGTAGGTGAAACAAAGAAGAAGCATGGAGGCATCTTGTTTCGATTAAGATTTTCAGCTGGAAACATCAAAGTAAATACGTTCTGAAGTAGAATTTAGACTCACTTAAAACACTACAGATGTTTGCGTCTTTAAATCTCTTCTTGTTGTGGCTGTTTATTGCTCAAGTACGTTTGCAGTGTCTGTGGATCGATTATCTATGTTATTTGATCCAAACAATCCAAGATGAGAATTAACTGGAATTCATAAAGCGCATCCCTTATATTTTTGACATGTGCGCCTGTTAGAATATAATCTGAATGTGAACTGTCATTTTAAAAGTCTTGGTTTCCAGGCAACGTGAACAGAGCCGTGTGCCGGGAAGCAATGGACCACTGGACAGAGCACACTTGCCTTAGCTTCAAGGAAACCAGCGACTTGTCGATTCCTCACCTGAAGTTCAAGAAGCTCTCCGGTTGCTACTCCTACCTCGGCCGGCTGTGGTGGCAGAGTGGCCAAGACATCTCCATCGGGGAAAACTGCGACACGGTGAGATCTTGGATTCCTATGCCTCAGAGCAGGCAAGAGAATTCTTAAAAGACAGGGACCCCAGTATACCTTAATTAAGCGATAATTAGTAGGTGGCATTAACAACGAATTTGGAGGTTTTATACGAAAGGATTGTAGTGTAAATCCTTAAGCCATACTTGATATTGTCAGAAAAACAGTGACAATACCAAAGTGAACTCTCTTCGTAAATGCAGAACGTATTCCATTCTGAATCTAAATAGCTGTACAAACACTCTTCTGTGAGAATACTGAAAAATCAATAGCTCGCGTCAGTTAGCGTCCTATTCTGTACATGAATAATTACTAACACCCGTTTCACTCACTTCGCGCAGCTTGGCATCGTCGCCCATGAGATCGGGCACGCCATGGGCTTCTTCCACGAGCAGTCCCGCCCTGACCGAGACTCCTACATCCGAGTGAACGAGGAG